>NW_016107354.1:7860455-7870253 GCF_001604975.1 Cebus imitator
ATTATCTAGCTGCTTACTTCTGTGACCTGTTACCATCATGGGGCTGATCTTTCACTGAAGAAAATGGAGGCATGAAGAAGATATACTGTACCTCATCTTCTCCTTTGCATCTTCAAAGCTTTCAGATACAAAGTAGACATCCTGAAAAGTTGTGATAAGACATTCCTGTTTGCAGGTAATCTTGGGATCAAAGGGCTTTACTTTGGCATGTCCAGAAAGTGCATGCTAGAAGACAAAGAGTCAGTGAATAAAGAATAATCCCTATTTTCATAGAACATGCAACTTCCATAATTGGCACACCTCTAACATATTACTAATGTAATGGCCCCAATCTACAATTCCAAACTTATTTCCTATAGCTCTATTCAACCCACAGTATACTTCAGCAGAAGAAATGACTTGCTCTTCCCCGTAAATGCCCCCAAGCTCATCTCCATGGCTTTGGTCTTCCTCTCTTCTTTGTGTAAAAGGCATCCAAGGATCTTTATTTACTTATTCCTGCATTATGGCACCAACTTTCTACCCAGCACTAGTTATTCCTATACATGACTTATATACCCACCAAGTGCTCCCTGAAAGCAAGACAGTACCTTGGATGGTGTTTCACACACATTCATTACTCAACAAACATAAGTTTATTTATTCATTGGTTAAATAATAAATCTCAAAGAATTCCCTAGAAATTATAGAATTTATTGCTGGCATATCAGAAATGGTAAGGAAACAGCAAGACTTTGTAAGCAAAGACTTCAAAACACTATTTATTTTAAATATATTATACATATAGCATTTCATATATATCAGAAATATATCAAAATATTTCATGTGTGTGTCTATTACTAATGCAATGGCCCCAACCTACAATTCCAAACTTATTTCCCATAGCTCTACTCAACCCGCAGTATACTCAAGCAAAAGAAAGCTTGCTGTTCCCCATAAATGCCCTGATAAAATTCTGATATTATATACATTTAGATTATATAATAGATAATTGGGAAATAGAGAAAAATACATTCAGGTAATGATTAGTGACAGCCCCAAATATTTTCCATAGTAAGAAATTCTTGTTCAAAACTGAAAACTATTTCAGGTTTTATCAATTAAATTAGGTGAATATGGTTACATGCAAAGATTTACAACTCTTACTTTGAGTTCACTGATAGAAGAAAGTAAGCCAGCGCCAAAGACTCTTAGCTGTCCATCTTGTTTACATAGACCAAACTCCACAGTGAAAAAGTAGCACTGCAAAAGAACATCAATATTATTCTCACACACTGAAGAATTCAACTTAAATAAATTACAGTTCTTAGTCACTGACCCAAAGTAACCCAGAATAAAGTCTAAAATCCCAGCCTAGTTCACAAGTCTTTCTATAATCTGGCCTCATTCCAACCTAGTACTTCTCAAACTTCTGTTCTGATGACTTTTACATGTTATTAAAAACTAGAGGGCCCCAAAGCTTTGTGTATGTGTGTATGTGTTGGTATCACTAGCTATATTAGTCATACTAAAAATTAAAACTGAGGGGAAATGCTTGCTAATTAATTTTAAAATTTAATACACTCATTTTTTGGTAACATAAATAATGCTAATAAAAAGAACTATATTATACAACACAAAAAAGTAAGAAAAGTAGCATCATTTTACAATGTTATAAATCCTTTTAATGTCTGGCTAGAAGAGAGATGGAGTCTTATATCAGCTTCTGTATTTAGCCTTTTGGGATATACTGTTTGAGTACATGAGTTACATCAGCTTCATGTGATTTCTAGTTAGAAAAGGGTTGAATATTTTAATAGTCTTTTCAGAGAGTTGTGGATATTCTTCTTTTACTCTGCATGAAGACTTAACAAGTGTGTAGAGTTTCTTAAATTTCAACTGCAATGCAGAATCTGAATTATGTCAACGAACTGCCCATTTCATTAAAATCCACTGTGTGCTTTGAATGGATCTTTTATTTAGGCATGATTTTGACCTCAAGGACCCCATGAAAGAATCTCAGGGACCCCAGGGGTCCCCAAACCACAGTTCTAGAAGCTTTGTTCTATTTCACACTGCCTTCCTCATCCTGGGACAGTCTGCTCCTGCTTCTCGCCGTTTCCCCAGACACACCAAGCACCTCCTTGTCTTTCCTTGTGTGCCCTCATCCTGAGATGCCTTTCCCTCCTTGCTCAGCACATCACTCATTTTCCATCAGCTAATCCAGATGCCTCTTCCAAGAAGCCTTCCCCAAGTTGTCTATGCTCCCAGAGCAATCTGTTAACTTTGCTATAGGCTATCTCATTTGAACATAACTGTCTCCTCAAATGGTATATAAGTTCCTTAAAGGTAGAAACCAGGTCTTAGTCATCTTTGTATTTCCACCAGTGTCTTGTCCTAGCACTCAAAAACATTTTAGCATAATTTTAATGAAACCTATCTTTTTATTGGAAAATAAAAAATAGATAACCTATTATAGTAATCTTATTTTTCTCTACCTTTTTTAAAGCTCATGTCTCCTTTTGATAAACCTTAAAATTTTACATCCTTCTTTAATCAAATTTGAATTGAATTAAAGATTATGAGCAAAACCAAATTTTCTTTTCTTTTCCTTTCTTTTCTCTTCTTTCTTTTCTCTTTTCCCTCCCCTCCTTCTCCTCCCCTTTTCTTTTCTTTTTCTTTTTTCTTTCTGACAGAGTCTCACTCTGTTGCCCAGACTGGAGTGCAGTGGCACAATCTCGGCTCACTGGAACCTCCAAGCAAAGACAATTTTCTAATGGTCTTTCTGGATATTTACTTTTAAACTATGCAGATACTCAAACACCCTATCCCAGGTGAGAATTACTGATGTATACAGTTATTTCCAGATTTATACCGTTGCCAGTTTTTGAACAGCCTCCTCTGAAGCTCCAAGAGAAGCCAAGCCAATTTCTTGGGAGAATTGGGCAAAACTAGGTTCAGCCAAAAGCGGGACATGACCTAAGAGTTCATGGCAGGTATCTCTGAAATAAAGGTACAAGTTTGTCACACTGCAGTGCTTAACATAAGTGTGTAATCAACCACTCAATCAAATTCAAATCCAATATTTTATTCTATGGATTACAAAGTACACTAATCAAATAAACAATTTTTGTTCAAAACCTTGGCCACTCACAGACACACACATATAAGTGCATATCAGATACCTCTGGACATCCGGGTGCCACCTCCACCCTCCAACCCCACCACATACACACCCAAATCAGATCTCTGCTCAAATATCACCTTCTCAGCAAGGCCTTCCCTGAGCACCCTTTTCAAAACAACAATGCACATACACACTCCCACCCACCTACACACTCCTCCATCTCCTTTCTCAGCTTTATTTTTCTCCATGCCACTCATCACCACCCGATGCAACATTTGCATATGTTTACTTGTTTGTTTATTATCTGTATCCCTCACTGGAATAGAAGCTTTATGTAGGCAAAAATTTTTGTCTGACTTTTTTTGTTACATTCCCTATGCTCAGAATAGCAGCTAGCACCTAAAAGGTTGTCAATTAATTATCATAATGGCTAACACATATAAAGTATGGGACATGTATTTCATGCCAGGCGCCATTCTAAAAGCTTCACATGTGCAAATTTATTTAATCCTCACATACCAAAAAACTCCACAAGGTAGATGCCATTATTATAAATAACCATTTGATGAATTCATGGCTGAAACAGAAGTACTTACGGCTCTGGGGTATAGAAGGGATCTGAACTGTGTCTCACATATTGAGTGCAGTGAAAAACTCGAAAGGCTAAACCTGATAAGAAATCTCTTGGTGATAAGTAACCAGCTACAGGACGGATAGAAAAACCTGTACGTTCTGCAAAGCAAAGGAGAAAAAGAAAATCTTTACCAGAATAGACCCCTGACTGTAGCATTTTAGTTCTGCCAGTGGCACAAAGTAACACTTTGATGGAGGACATGGAAACTAAAATTTATCATATGCATATTAAGGAGAAGTAATCATTATTAGGCACTTACTATGGCCAGGCAATGAGTTAGACCTTTTACATATCACTTCTTCTTTCATGTTTACACATGAGTTAAGGATGTTTCTCCTTATTGTGACAACTATGAAATGGAGGCTCAGAGACTCAATAACGTGCCCAAGTCCACACACTAGTTGATAAAGGTAGAAGGAGAACTCAGATCTCCTCATGCCATGCAACACCTTGCTGTTTCCCTAATGGGTTTATACTATCTCCTAGATAATCTTCTTTTTGTAAAAACTCACTAACAAGATGTATTCACTTAAATCAGAACCATTTTGAAGCTGTGCTATTTTTAGCCAGTATCATCTCTTTTAAAATAGTCCCTTTCTTTTATCTAAACTGGATAGTGTTCTTCCATCTCCCAACAGCCAAGACTGCATGAATACTGTAAAAGACGCCTGCCATTAGGATTCAATGGCTTGGGAGACCTCTGTGAGCTCTAATCTTGCCATTCATTCCAAACCCTCACAACTCTAGTATGCCAGTTCCATCCAGCTGTGTTGTATTTGGATGCTCCCATTCTGATGGGCAGACTGCACTGTCCAGTAAAAGTGTCCATAGTGATAGAAATGTTCCATATCTGTGCTGTCCAATAAGGCAACTACTAGCCACATGCAGCCATTGAGCATTTGAAATGTGGTTAGTGTGACTGAGGAACCAACCTCTTGATTTAAATTTATTTTAGTTAAATTTTAAACAACCAAATACGTCTAGTGTCTACCATATTTGATAGTGCAGGTATCCCCTTCCAACTTTTACACTTACAAATTTTGCAAGTGGCTTCTATAAAAACTAAATGTTTGAAAAATAGTGATGAAGGATGCTGATGAAGTTGTACCATCAAATTTGCATGAGATTTGGAGGAAATGTTTTGTTATGGATATAAAACTGAAAGCTGTTCACTTAGGGTCTGGTGCCTGGGCTGGCTGCAGAATGTGTTGCTGAAAATGCTTCAAGGTAGATTCTTTTTAAGTCTATGTGAGAAACTCAAAGATAGCAATAAACTAAACTCTTCAGTCACAGCATAACTTTTTTGTTTTCCTCTGCTATGGTAATCTACAGAGATTGTCTACTGAGATAAAAGGGAAAGTTTATACTTCTTAAATATTGTAAGCCCTTAGAGACAGATCACTGTTCATTTTATTTCCTATACTAGCTAGAAAAAATTAAAAAGGCTGGGACCAAACAAATGTAAAGAACTAAAAGGAGCAAAATTGTCCTTACCTTTTGTTTATGCCTCTACTAGCACCATCTATTTTCTTGCTAAAATTATCAAACTTAATGTGGAAAAAGTCTTCGACTCTCCCCAAGATGCTTGAATTGCCTCTTCCCAACCCCTGGCAAATTGGTGTGGAGCTTTTGCACAAACACCCCCACGGATGAGGAACTGACCATCTCATAAGTCTGTTCTATTTTCAAATCACTCTTTTAACAAGATATTCTCTATTTTGGGGCAAAAGCTTGTAGCTTCTATCCAACAGTCCTTTACTTTAGAGTTGCACAGTAATCCCTCTTTTATAAAGATGGCTTTCAAATATTTAAATAAAGCTATGACATCCCCTAAATCTCTAGGTTAAAACCCTAAGAGTTCTTCAAAGTTTACTTATGTGATACAATTTCAAATCCCCTTAGAATTCTGTTTACCTTCCTCTACCCTGGCTGCAGGTTATCATTATCCCTCAACTGTGGTGCCCAATCCTGGATCCAGTACACCAGGATAGAGTATGGGAAAATTCTGACCTCCCATAGGACTACACTTTATTCCTCTGTTAAAAATGCTGTCACTGCCGGGTGTGGTGGCTCCAGCTGTAATCTCAGCACTTTGGGAGGCTGAGACAGGTGGATCACTTGAGGTCAGAAGTTCAAGACCAGCCTGGCCAACACAGCGAAACCCTGTCTCTACTAAAAATACAAAAATTAGCCAGGCATGATAGTGGTTGCCTGTAGTCCCAGCACTTTGGGAGGCCACAGCAGGAGAATCGCTTGAATCCAGGAGGCAGAAGGTGCAGTGAACCGAGATGGCATCACTGCACTCCAGCCTGGGTGAAAGAGAGAGAGACTCTGTCTCAAAAAAAATTCTGTCATGATCAAAACAGTTCAGCAACCCTCTTACAAAAGAATTAACTAGCTTATTACCTTTTAAAAAGTTTGAGACATCTTCCAATTGTGGGATATTATCCTCCCGATATCCACAATATTTAGAAAGCAAAGGTAAGTTTTTGAGATACTCTCTGCAAGCATGGGTTGGGTAGAGTTTGTTGAGCTCTTGGAATACGGTTCCCCAGGTCTTAATTTCCTCTTCAGTGAATTCAACCTTTGGAATGGGGTCTCCACTAGTGAGATAAAGGGAAAGAGTTGTTTTGAATTAGGATTTAATAAATAGTAGCACTTATTTCACTTTCTACTTACCAAATGAACATAATTTATTCTATTCACTTATTTTATTATCTCAAAGTTGGCTACATTATTTTCTTTTAATATACTTACTGTTTATAGTTCATAGCCAAGTCCGCAAAATACTTTCGACGTTTACGGTAGACATTGTCTTTGAAGCCCTGATAATTAAAGACATGTTTTTAAATATCCATACTAAAAAATACTTGACAAATGATATTAAGGAAGCATTTCATTATTAGTAGAGCTATTATATTAAGGGCTACATAATTGTTACTATGAGCAAGCATTATTTAGAGATTTATTATCATTTGTATTTTAAAGTCAATGTTACATGACAGCTTTATACTCTAGTAGCTACAAAGATAAAAGACATAATAGATACAAAAATAGTACAGTGGCTACAAAGATAAAACAGTTTGAAGAATAAGGAAACCACTATCCCAGTTAAATACATGGCTCTTTTCCAAGGGTGAGGGTTTTTTTCCTTAATCATTTGACTAGATTTTCAGTTATGTTTACCTGTACTAGCCATTAATAATAAAAAAGCAATTAATATTTGAAATAGTGCTTAACTGAATCTAGTCTTAGATTTTATCACAAAATGCAAGTATATTTACCATTCGCACAAACAATGATGATTTTAAAAGCAGACAAAATAGTAACATTAGAATTTATACTCATGAAAAAACTTTTTTAGGCAAAATGGCTGAGCATGGTGGCTCACGCCCGTAATCCCAACACTTTGGGAGACCTAGGAGGGAGAATCACTTGAGCCCAGGAGTTTGAGACCAGCCCAGGCAACAAAGCAAGACCCCGTCTATACAAAAAAAAGAATTAAAATAAGGATTATAACTAGACAGGTGTGGTAGTGCAGGCCTGTAGTCCCAGTTCCTTGGGAAGAGACTGAGGCAGGAGGATGGCTTCAGCCCAGGAATTCTAGGCTGCAGCGAGGTATGATGGTGCCACTGCACCCCAGCCTGGGCAACAGATAGAGACTCTACCTTAAAAATAAATAAATAAAATAAAATAAATAAGAAATCAAAATCCAAAGCCCAAGAGAATATAGCCAAAAATGCAAATCATGGGAAAGAAGCGGATACCTATAAAGAGAGAAGGAGATTCGTCTCTTTAACACAGATCTATGGGGTAATACAGATTTACTATGACCTGAATTTGTGCTAAATTCTGGAAAAACAAATATGAACAAAGCACAGACTGGGGCTTAATGGAGTTTACATTAACCTGTTATTGTAAAATGATAGAATAAGTGCCTCATCATATCCCACAGATATGTACAGAATGGCACACACACTTAAGAGGATTGTGTGGCTCAGTGAATGCTTCCCAGTGATGACTCTCAAGTTAAGACACAAAAGAGGAGTGGAAATAGCACAGTGATTTAAACAAAAAAAGAAAAAAAAGCATGTTGGACCTAAGAAAATACAAGCAACCCCATGTTGATCAAACTTGGAGAGGAAAGCAGAGCATGTTGAAAACTAGTTGGGGTCTGCAAATTAAAGGTCCATTAAGGAGCTTGGAGTTTAGCCTTCAGTAATGGAAACCCACTGATGTTTTTTTTCCACTGGTGTTTTTTTAATAACAACTTTATTGAGATATAATTCATATACCATAAGATATCCATTCAGTCGTTTTTAGTATATACACAGAGTTAAACAACCATCTCCACCATCTAATTTCAGGTTTTATCACCCCAAAAAGAAACATCATGCTCATTAGCAATCTCCATCTCCACCCCAACCCTCCCCAGTTCCTGGCAACCAGTAATCCACTTTCTGTTTCTGTGTATTTTTCTATTCTGGACATTTCACATAAAAGGAATCATACAATACGGGGCCTTTTGTGACTAGCTTCTTTATCATAATGTTTTCAAGGTTGATCTATGTTGTAGCACATATCAGTATTCCACCTCTTTTTATGGCCAATAATATTTGCCTGTATAAATATACAATACTTCATCTATTCATCAGTTAATGAACATTTGGGTTGTTTCCACTTTTTTACTATTATGAATAATGCTGCCACAAACATTCATGTATATATTTTTGTATGGACATATGTTTTCAATTCTTTTAAGTATGTACCCAGGAGCCATTGGTGATTTTTAAGAGAGAAGATTAATAATAGTCATACTGAGGTTTTAGGTCATTCTAACAAGTATAAGGAGGAGGTGTTTGAAGGTGGCAAGGTTTGAGGAAGGGAGACCAGTTAAGGGATGTGGTCATAGGGATGAATAAAGGATACGTTTAAGAAATACCTAGGAGGTAAAAATCAGCAGGACTTAGTAGATCTGTAAAACTAATGTACCCACCTTTCCATAAACATGCCCCAAATTTTCTTGCCTCTAAAACTTTGCTCATATTGTTCCCTCCTGAATTGTTCTTCCTTTCCATCTTTTACTTGCTGAAATCTTTTAAGGCCCAATTGAAGTGTTGCCTTTCTCTGAACTCTTCAGCTAGAAGTGTTTGCTCTCTTCAGTATATTTTGAAGCAATTTTTTCATGCCACCTAGCACACTTTTTACATTTTATCTTGTGTGTATTTATATATGTGTGCTTTAGCATTTCAACTAGACTGCAAGCTCATTTCTGGCAAGTACTGCAACTAATTGCAATAGTTACTCAATAAGATGATAGAATAAATGGACAGAACATCTGGTGGCTGTCTAAGGTAGTATAAAAAGGTCACATTTGCAGAGCTAATATGTGAGAGAAGCTACATTAAAGTCCTGGTCTGTTCAACTTCACAATTGCCCTCTCTTTTCTCTTCCCCTCCCAGAAACCTAGAGTTTTGTAAAGAAGCCTAATGCTCTAGATCTACTAATTCTCCAACTCTTGCCTGTATGGTACAATTTTACAAGGGAACAATTTCCCAGTTCATTAACTGCCTAGTAAACCAATCATTCTGTGCAGTGTGTGGGGCAAGTCTTTCTCTGGCGCACTATTTATTTCCCTTTCCAGTAACCCATGCCTATTTAAATAAAAACTGATTGCAGACACTGTCTTCATTTTAGTATAACCCTTTGAATAGCTCTTAATAATAGAAATGCCGGGCACAGAACAGATATTTTGGAACAAATGAAGCTACATGCTTTTCAGACAGTTAGTCTCAATTCCACCAACACGGAAGTCTACTAACACTTCCTGAAATCCTGATTAAAACAATATCTCATTTAGTCTAGAAAAAAAACTTTCTGTAAAAAAGTTGCCCTTAATTTTTAGTTTACTTTAAATTGTTTTTATAAATGTATTTATGAAAAATACGTACAGAGTGGTAGCTCATGCCTGTAATCTCAGCACTTTGGGAGACTGAGGCAGATGGATCACCTGAGGTCAGGAGTTCGAGACCAGCCTGGCCAACATGGTGAAACCTGT
>NW_016107354.1:7870440-7874490 GCF_001604975.1 Cebus imitator
AAAAAAAAAAACAACTTACAGGATGGTCTGCATCTAGTTCAGATCCATACATCAGAACCCTGTTGGCACAATGGTCCAGGTCAGATATCTTCTTAGGAAACCAAGGAACAGTTTCCATACCTGTAAAATTAAAAAACAAAAAACATTAAAAGTTGAAGAGACAATCTTAAACAAAACAATAAGGAAGAAAAAATAAAATTCAGTTGGATGAGACTTTTAATTTTAGCTTGTACATCAAGGCAAGATTTACATGAGTTAAATAAATTGCTCTATTTCTAAAAAGTAAAATTTATTCAAAATTTCTGAGCTTTATTTTCATTTTTATTTATTTATTTTTTTTTTAGTTTTCAGGTTAATGTTCTAAGTTTTGGAGAAACACTATACTTTAGAAACAGATTAAAAGTTTTAAAAATGCTTAAGCTGTCATGCAAAAGCAGAATGAAGATTTACAACTTTATTTATAGACCAAGGTACAAACAATAAAAACTTCATTTATTTTTGTTGATGGGCAGGATCTTAGAAATCATTTGTCTTTGCCACCTTGATCTTCTCACCATTCCTTAGACACACAAGCCCTCACAAGACTTTGGGGTTTTGTAAATGCTATCTTCTGCCTGGGATAGCTATTCCACTTCCATTCCCCACCCCACCCTTCTGTTTTCCTGAGAATATCCTTCACATCCTTTAAGACCCAAATCTAATGAAAAGCCTTCCCTGACCCTGTAGCTAGAGCTAATTATCCATCCCCTGGGTTCCCGTGATGTTATGTTTCTCTCTAAAGGCTTTTACTGTGTTTTATTATAATGTACCTGTTTATATGTCTGTCTTACATGAAAGATTGGAAACAAGTGTAGGGTAGGGACTATATCTTTTTCTATATCTATTTCTTAGTGGAAATATCTGTCACAAGGTTGGTGTACTGTAAATATCAACAGAACTATTTAGTCATCTATAAACCTCTGCATTTCACAGATGAGATAAACAAGCTCCAGAGAGGTAATTTACCCAAGTTTACTCACTCTCACTCCTCATGGAAGAGAAAGGACTACAACTCAGCTCTTCTTGCCCCAGCATAATGCTCTTTCTAACATATCCAGGAGTGATATTCAAGGGATTTAGCAACAAATACAACAGGAACACTAATCACTCAAAATAGACATCAGCAGAGTCCTAGGCTTCTGCTCTGCAAGGTGTTGACCCTTTCATTGTTAATGATGGATGTGGGACTTCTTAGTGGGGAGTATCTGGAGCAACAGAGGCTTCAGGCATGGTGATGCTCCCCGAAGGGACTTGAGGAAGTAGTTCTCTGCCAGTCAGAAGTAGAGGTATATCAGTATTTTTAAATAATTATACAGCTGTATGAGCAAATAGCAGATGAATAGCAACCTTGATTACACCTCAAATATTGTGGACATAATCTGAAGAGATTATTTTAGATTGAGTACCATATATAAAATGTAGCTAATTATCTATTTGTCTTTTGCCTCGAGTAAACTTCAAGGATTTTTTTCACCAGTAAAGATCTTAGCCTTTATCTTTGCTACTGATTATCTGAAACTTTAAAGGCCTTATTGCATTCTCATTTGCTTTTGGAAGGGAAGCTCTACATCAGCGGTCCCCAACCTTTTTGGCACCAGAAACTGGTTTTATGGAAGACAATTTTTCCATGAACGGGGAGGCAGGAAATGATTTCATCAGTCATTGGATTCTCATAAGAAGCACACAATCTAGGTCCCTTGCATGCGCAGTTTGCAATAGGGGTCATTCTCCCAGACGGAGCTCAGGTGGTAAGGCTTACTGACCTGATGCTCACCTCCTGCTGTGCAGCCTGCTTCCTAACAGGTGATGGATGAGTCCCCTGCTATACATATTGTGTGTCTCATTTCATAGTTGTCAGCAACTGTCAACATTAGCAGCAAATTTAAATATTCATTTACTATCTGCTAGATGCCATATCTTATGAGATTGCTAAGTGCTCAGGGATTGTGAATTAGAGGTTTGCCAAATCAAGAAATGTTGATTATTTGGAAATTGAGAGATAATCAATTTCTGATTATGCTGAATTCTTTCTTTCCTTCCTTCCTTCCTTCCTTTCTTCCTTCCTTCTTTCCTTCCTTCCTTCCTTCTTTCTTTTTCAGAGTCTTGCTCTGTCACCCAGACTGGAGTACAGTGACACAATCTTGGCTCTCTGGCTTCAACCTCCTAGGCTCAGGTGATCCTCCCACCTCAGCCTCCAGAGTAGCTAGGACCACAGGTGCATGCCACCACACTTGGCTAATTTTTGTATTTTTTGTAGAGACTGCGTCTCTCCATGTTGCCCAGGCTGGTCTTGAACTCCTGGAGTCAAGTGATCTGCCTGCCTCGGCTTCCCAAAGTGCAGGGATTATAGGGATGAGCCACCACTCCCAGCAGTTTCTTATACTCAAGATTTTCTTTTTCATTTCTCTTATACTAGATCAAATGTTGCTTTACAATTTTTCTTTGGTATCTTGAGCAACTATATTTTGTGTTCCTTTCACTACCAGCCTATAAGCAATTTTGAGAGACTGTGTTTTATTATTCTCATATCTTCAAGATAAATATAAGATTGGACACCCATTTGGTATTTCATCTTCTAAGTAGTATTTTCACCTTTCAAACTTACCATCTTCCTTCACAGTAAAATTATCTGGTGGATTCACGGAGAGAACATTGGTATGAGACTTCAGCAGATGAAAAATATCATTCAGCTGTTCTCTGTTGATGTCACAGTCAACAAAAATCTCAAATTCTGAGTTTCTTCTTTTTGATTTTCGGGACTCAATATGTAACAGATTCACATGCTTCTCCTGTGTAAAGCACAGGGTAAAGATTGCATGTAACTGCCTCAAATGTTAATAGTCTTTGAGCAGGTTACTTTCATTACCACTAAAAATCAAATTCACACTTCTCAGAACAGTCAAAGGGAAAAAAGCTGTTTTTAGTACTGCCAACAACAAAATAATTCCTCTTAAAAATTATGTACTAGTCAAATAAGTTTTCAAAATTCATCCCATCCTCCAGAAAACAATAAAATAACACATACTAGAGGTCCTTCAGATTGTCAGAATTAATCAGAATTCAAATCAAAATATTATTAAGTTTCCTGGCTAAGAAGAATCTTTTGAAAATTCTCATATCTAAAAGCTAGATTTCAAAAAGTGATACCAATGTTAATCTTGGACAAAGAAGAGTTTCCCTTGCAAAAATCCATTTAATAAAATTAGATGAACAGATTGAGCACAGAGTTTAATACCTCAAATCTCTTAAGCTACAATCTTAGTAACAGCTGAACCAAATCTCCTCTTCTGACCTCTTCTAAGTCAGATGAAGATGGAGGTACTGTGTGTAGAACTGTGGGATGAGGGTATGGTCTCTTACCAATTTGGGTAGCTGAGGAAGAGTGCTAGGGACATGATAATGAAACATGGGAACCAATCACCCAGTAGTTTTTTCATCTAAGAAAATGAGAAGATTAGAGCAGATAGTCTCCAATACTAAACAGTGCATCCTAAAATAACTTAATAAACACCTGTGTAACTAGGTAAGGGCTACATAGAATACAAAGGGAAGACATAAAGGAATTTATAATCTAGTTGGCTAACACATGAAAGATTAAGAAAATAAAGTAGAGAGTGTTCAGATGTAGATTCTCAGCAAAGGGAAAAGAATCACAATTTAAGAGACAGTAGAAAATTTCACGGAGCAGGTGGGAACTGAAATGAATCTTAAAGAATAGACAGAATAGGCTAGGCATAGTGGCTCATGCCTGTAATTCCAACACTTTGGGAGGCCAAGGTGAAAGGATCACTTGGGCCCAGGAGTTGAAGACCAGCCCAGGCCACATAGCAAGAACCCATCTCTACAAAAAATAACAAATTAGCCAGGCATAGTGGGGCACATCAGTAGTCCCAGCTACTCGGGATACTGAGGTAGGAGGGTCAGTTGAGCCCGGGAAGTGAATGCTACAGTGAGTCATGATTGAGCCACTGCACTCCAGCCTAGACAACAGAGTGATACCTTTCTCAAAAA
>NW_016107354.1:7874505-7876285 GCF_001604975.1 Cebus imitator
AAAAAAAAAAAAAAAAAAAAAAAATTATCAGGGAACGTGAGCCAACAAAGAAGAGGACTGAGTGATAGAGGATGTTAGGAAATTAAAATAGGCAGAGTTTATCTGGAAACATAGAATTTATCCTAGAATCAATAGAAGTCAGTTATAAAATACACTGGGATTGATCAGGTGTGAAGAATAGTTTCATTTCATCTATTTCTTACAAATGTTTACAGTAATAATGCATTTGTAAATATTTTCTAAATGATGACTTCAAAAAAATATAAAGCTAAACTATGTTTTTGGAGAAAAAAAGATGCAAAAATGTCAATTCTTCCTAAATTGAAATCTCAATGGAATTTGGTGAGGAAATGTAATTAAATAATTTCTAAATTCATCTGGAAGAAAAATATAATTTGGAAAATTCAAATAAAGTAGAAGTAGTAAGTGACACATTCCCTATCAGGCATTTCAATTACAGAAACAGAAGCATAGTGAGGTTAAGCAGTTTGCCCAGAAGCACACAGGTGACAAGTGTCAGAGCCGGAATTCAAATCTAGGCTGTCCAGCTCCACATTCCAGTGCTTAAAACACTGTGCTGTAATCCTGTTGCACAAGAAAGGAAGAGGCACAATGGTGGCTACTATGGCTCTTCTTCAAACAACATTTACCTAATCTTAATAATAAGAACACTGAAGATTGACACAGCCAAAGACTGGGACATGAATACATTGGGAAAATGAGTGGAAAGGAAGTTGAAGAGGCCATCAGAAGGGGAGTTGTGCCAAGAAACCTAAATCTTTACTTTGTTCTTGAAAATCAATAGATAATTACCCATAATTTTAAAAATCAAGAAGTAGAAGCAGAATAAGGATATAATTTATATGTGTGGAAGTAAATATTGGAAAAATAGTTAAAAGTGAAATGGTTGCCTCTGCTAGGCAGGCATAAGTAAAATGGATGGAGACACACCTGGAACACCATGTAGCAGTTAGAAGAATGAATGAGATGTTCACACAGCAGCGTGCGTAGGTCTTAAAAACACAGTTTGGCTGAGAAAAAGAATCTTTATAGCACAATATGATTTATATAAATTACTAATATATGCACACACGAAAACTACATATCCTAAAGTGCAGATAAAAGTAATTCAGTGTATATATCAAACAAATGAGAGCAGCTCTCTATCAGAAGAGAGAAATGAAGATAGAATTGAAGAATGAAATAAAACAGGATGAGGTTGCACAAATCAACAATAGTGTAGATGTGATTTAATGAGTGATTAACTCAAGCTTCTGCACATAAGGTTGCAAAAAAATTAAATGAAACTTAGAAATTAAAAGAGATGGAGCAAAAGACTGCTTTTCAAAAATATGTTTCATATTATGGGTTGAGTTGCCTTTAAGCTATGCACAATTATTCTTTGATTACAAATTAAAAAGAAAGCTGATGGAAGAAGACAAACAGGTATTTTATTTAAAGACCCAAAGGTAATCAATAGAATAGCTATAAGTAATAATATAATTACTAAATTTCAAAGGACTGGGAGAGGGAAGGGAGAAAGGTGGTATCAGTATCATTGCTCGTAGTAGAAAGTAAATGAATATAGTGTGAAGTTGATAACTCAAAAAGGCACGTAAGAGCAATGTTTAAATTTCATAAACTCACTACCAAAAAAAACCTTAAAGGCCAGAAATAGTTAAAAGAGTTTGCCTCGGCCAGTCTCGGTGGCTACGCCTGTAATCCCAGTACTTTGGAAGGCCGAGGCGGGCGGATCACAAGGTTAGGAGTTCGAGACCAG
>NW_016107354.1:7876485-7893202 GCF_001604975.1 Cebus imitator
GGTGGTTACCTCTAGGGAGTGGGACTGAGAATATGGTATGTATTGGGTAAAAAAACTGATGCTTTTCATCACAAGCTCTTCTAGACTATCTATATTTAAGATTTTTAATTCTTTGAAATATTCTTTGCAAACAGCTATATAATAGCATGTCATATGATTATTAACATAGCTAACATCTATTGATCACTTACTTTGTACTCTACCTTCCTAAGCATTTTAGAGATATTAACTCTATTGATGATCGCAATGACCCTATGAGGTAGGTAGAATTCTCATTTTATGGACAAAAAGCCTGAAGTGTGGAGAGATTAATCAATTTGCCCGTGATCACCCAGCTGATAAGTGACAGAGCAAGGATCTGGATTCAGGTGTCCTGTCTCCAGAGACCAAAGCTTAACGACAGTGGTGTTCTGCTAGCAGAATTCAACATCCCCTATATTAGGACAAGTAGATTGTTTATAAATTTTAATTTCTATAAACAATAAATCTTTGTGTGTCCCTAAGCCCTTAAACTCAGGTCCCCCCCAGTTCAGTGCTGCTATAGTATCCGGTACTTCTTTTTCATGTCACTTTACACATAGTAATTATTCATGTACTACAGTTGTTTGTTTAATGTTGCCTTCCCCACTAGATTATATACTCTACGAGGCAAGGCACTGTGTTTACTCTGTTCAGCTCCACATCCTTAGTGTCTGGTGTAGTACCTGACACATAGTAAGGACTCAATAAATATTCATGTTCTGCCTGACTGATCCATATTTTTTAAGACAGACTTATGAAATTAGAATTATGGGTCAAAAATATGAACTTTTTTGTTTTGTTTTTTTTTTTGAGACGGAGTTTCACTCATGTTACCCAGGCTGGAGTGCAATGGCGCGATCTCGACTCACTGCAACCTCCACCTCCTGGGTTCAGGCAATTCTCCTGCCTCAGCCTCCTGAGTAGCTGGGATTACAGGCACACACCACCATGCCCAGCTAATTTTTTGTATTTTTAGTAGAGACGGGGTTTCACCGTGTTGACCAGGATGGTCTCGATCTCTTGACCTTGTAATCCACCCACCTCGGCCTCCCAAAGTGCTGGGATTACAGGCTTCAGCCACTGCGCCCGGCCGAAATATGAACATTTTAAGGCTTATAATCCATATACCCAGATAGTTTCCCTACATGGTACACAAATTTACCCTCCTGCCAAAGGTGTATTGGAAGGTAATGCACCTCCAATGCTATGAAGCTCTGACAATAGGAGACAGTGTCATTATAAAACCTTTGCTACATGAAAATAGTGTTATTAAATATTCTATGACTATATCATCAAATCTCAAGCATATAATTAATAATATATGATTAAATATCAGTAAAATTTTAATATTTTATTAAAATAAAACTAAAATTTGCTTCTCTAAAATTTGTAAAGTGAATCTTTTCCTCCCCCTTTCCTTAAAGTAGCTATTTGTATCTCCTCTTCTGTAAATTGTTTGTATCCCTTGTTAGAATTCAACAATATTTTAGAAATTGAAGTTCTTAACAAATGTTTGTATTTACATCTCTGAAGAATTTATAATAATTTATATATTTAAAGATGGGGTCTCACTGTGTTGCCATATATATATGTGTGTGTGTGGGTATGTGTATATATATACATATACACATACGCAGAGAGAGAGAGAGAGAGAGAGAGAGAGAATCTGTTACCCAGGCTAGAGTGCAGTGGTGTGATCATAGCTCACTCACTATAACCTTGGACCCCTGGACTCAAGCAATCCTCCTACCCCAGCCTCCCAGGTAACTGGGACTACAGGTGTCCACTACCACACTCAGCTTAATTTTTTTGTTTGTTTGGTTTTTTAGAGATGGGGTCTTGCTATGTTGCCCTGTATTTTAAACATAGTTTTAGAGATTCATTTCTAAAACAACTTCGTGCAAAAATATGGAAAATACTTACCTGAAAGATTTTCAAGGCTTTTATAAGTCCACCAACTTCATTCTTTAAGGAAAAAATGAGACTTGCTCTTCCCCTTTCTAAGGAATGATCTTTGTTCTCCTTATTGTCTTCAATCATGATGAATTTGGAGTAATTCTCTAAAACTAAAAGTATGAAAACAAAGGCAAAAGACTAAAACAGAAGTTGCATAATGCAGACAATATTTGATAACTAAGGGCTCATTTACCTCTAGAAGTTTCAGTTTCTTAACCATTTATAAAACCTTGGGATGCATATAAGCTTTGCAAGAATCTAATGAGAACAAAATAAGATAAAACTTTGCCTGGCACACTGCCTAGAATAGAATAGGCATACAATACATGTTAGTAGCTCCCTTTCCTTTTTTTCTAAACCAATCTGTCTTTTCGGGCATGACTCAAGCCTGCTGGCTTCTTGCAGTCTTCCCAACTATTATAGCCTAAACTAGTCAAGAAGGCCTACTGGTGTCTGGTGTGGTACCTGACACATAGTAATGACTCAATAAATATTCATATTCTGCCTGACTGATCTATATTTTTTAAGACAGATTTATGAAATTAGAATTATGGGTCAAAAATATGAACATTTTAAGGCTTCTCCCCACCCTGCCCACAATCTTAGCACCATTATACCAAGTCTCAAATGGTTTCTCCAAGTGTTTTATTCGGACATGTCTCATCTTCTAACAAGGCAGTAAGCTCCTCCAGAGTAGGGACAAGGCTTTCTACTTATTCTGTAAACTAAAGGCCTGGCCAGCTCTAGACGTATGTTTACTAGATGGATAAGTGCTCGACAGGAGAATTCTAGTTCTGCTTCTCAGAAGATGAAACAGATATCTACTGTGGTATCTTCTCAACCACCTATTTACACTGCAGAACATTATAAGGAAATACATGGAATGTGAAACCAGATATATCTCATCATTGGCCTGATGTTTATCAGTGTATGACCTCAGGCATGCTACTTAACCTTTTTAATATAGATAAGTTACCAAACTGCTACTGGAACTCATAACATCCAAAATTCCTACTCCTTTTAAAATATCATAATGTAGTATGATATTCTGACAGTTTCCTCACAGAAGAAACTAGGCTATTTCAGGTACTAAGAAGAGTGAGAGATATATAATTCAAAATTTAATAAACATTTATGAATTTATTGGGTTCAAGTTCCCAAAACTACCAAGATTTTTTAATTATGCCAAATTATTCTCTAGAACTAAAACAATCTCAATTTCAAACGCTATAAAACGAAATGGCCAGTTAAACTGAATAATTATGTGGATTTTTCTGTGATTAAAATAATTACTAATGGTAAAATGAATACAATTTCAACCCAAGCACATTCACATGTATAAAGTGCCACAGTCAATATTAGGGCAGTATAGATTTAAAAACAAGAAAATTTGCCTCCAAAGAATTCACACACTTATTCATGGGAGAGGAAAAGAAGGAAGACAGACTTCTCAATAAGTATAAATAAGCAGAAGAGAGGGACACTGAGATCCCAGCCATGATACCCAAGGAGTATATTCGACCATGCCTCACCTTCCCACCTCCCCTACCCCTTTGATCAATATCCCATGTGCTTCTAAAGACGGCTGAAGATGGCTTCTAGCCCATCCATGAGTCTCTGCTGAGAAAGGAGTTATGGATGAGAAGCAAGAGACTTTAAGAGATTTTTTCCACTTCAAAGGAAGTGACCATTTCTTAAGGTAAACTTAAGTATACACAGAAAATTCTGAATTGGTGGCTCTGTGGCTAAAAATTCAGGTATGGTCTCAGATAAGCATTCTCAAAATGCTTTTAGGGATGTAAAAACCTTCAGAAATATTTCTTACCCATTCAATTACCACCCAAAGATTGACTTTTCTTATTAAACATAGCGTATGGGTGGCATTGTCCTACGGTGTGCAAATCCAAACAATAAGAGAGATGCAGACTAATATAACAAATTGCTAGTAATAAATCTTTGTGCAAATCCATCTAGGCAAGTTATAGTCTTTATGGGCACCAATCTCTTTATCTGCAAACTTGGAGGGAGGATAATTAACACCACTCTCATGATTATAAGGAGGATTAAATATATATAAACTTATTGTTACAAGGAGGATTAAATAGATATAATTTATATAAAACTCTTAGAACAGTTGCTAACCTAATTATTCAATAAGCATTATCTCAAATAATAGGGAATACATCCCAAATTTTCCAGTCTTCAAAAAAAGAGAAAATGTTGAAGTAGACATTCTAAACACCTCTAGCTAAGAATTTTTCTTGCCCTGGGAATTAGGCATTTTACAAGATGATTAACATATTTCTTATAACAGCAAGCATGTGGGAAAGTTGCTTTATGATATAAAATGTCAGTATTGTTTTCTATCAAAGTGATTTTCGTTTCATTAATTTATTATAAAACCCCTAAAATGTATTAAATTCCAAATCTCAAGTGAAAAATTCAGCAGGTTTTTTTTGCAAATAAACAAAGACCCCAAAGTCAAATGTACTGAGTTAGCCTATATTTACTGAGTCCTCATGTTCCCTGATACCATAACTATGACATGCAAAAGGAAGAGGATTCTGCAAATATAAGCTATTTCCTGGCCAACTACTAGATTCAACTCTAAGAAGTGGGAGCAAGGATCAGAAAAGAGTAAATAAAAGCTACCACTGATTTTTTTCCAATCAGTGGTAACATTAACAGAGCTCTAGATCTCCTGATAATTTGTCTTTCAACAGTCTCTTGGAGCTTGGCATAAAACTCTTCATATAAAATGATATGAGACTGGGTGCAGTGGCTCATGCCTGTAATCCCAGCGCATTGGAAAGCCAAAGTGGGTGGATCACTTGAGATAAGGAGTTCTAGACCAGCCTAGCCAACAAGGTGAAACCCTGTCTCTACTAAAAATACAAAAATTAGCCGGGCATGGTGACACATGCCTGTAATCCCAGCTACTTGGGAGGCTGAGGCATGAGAATCATTTGAACCCAGGAGATGGAGATGGCAGGGAGCCAAGATCAGCAACTGCATTCCAGCCCAGGTGACAGAGGGAAACCCATTTCCTTCAATTTTCAAAACTGGCCCCTAAGCTTTCCTGGACATTGCTATTAAAAGAAGGTACTAACAGTCATGGCTCCATCCCTTTGGGGTTCATAATCCTTTTCTTTACCTCATTCTGGCATGGATCAAGTTTTGTGCCAATATCTTAGTGGGTGTGGGGAGAGGAGGGTGAAGGATACATTTACTGAAAGTTATGATGTGCAAGGAATTTATATTATTTTGATTTATTTAAAGACATACATTATTATATGAAGATGTGAGTGGCTCACACCTATAATCCCAGCACTTTGGGAGGCCAAGGTGGGCAGATCACCTGAGGTCAGGACTTCTGGACCAGCCTAGCTGACATGGAGAAACCCCGTCTCTACTAAAAATACAAAAATTAGCCAGACGTAATGGTGTGTGCATGGAAAACAGTATTCCAGGAAATAAAGGCACTGACAGAGAAATGGAAATAGAAGACACATCTCTACCTGAAGATAATCTAATAATACATGTACAAATGCACCTCAGTGATAACATATGTAAACCACAGATTACAACTTTACAGAAATACTGACATTAGAATTCCACTCCACCCCCTTTTATAAAAAAAAAAAAAAAAAAAATGAAAAGGCACAAACTTTTCCTGTGTTAGCAAGTTCAACTCTAGTCTTTTTCTCCCTAAGCCACGTAGAGTGGGACATCAACGGGGAGCTCATGTTAAACCTCTGAAAATCAAACACCAAATGCAAGGTTAAGTTTACCTGGACTCTTAACTGGCTCTAGTTAAGGACCACAAGGACTTAGTCCTTTTTGCCAGTTGCGACCTTGCAACAAGCTCCTTCCTCACCGTCTGTTGGGATGGTGGTGATGAGGGGAAGTGCGATGCTGAGAAGCTTTGTATCTGAAACTCCCTCTTCTCTGGTGCGGGGCTGTCTAAGGGAGGCTTCCCTTTATGGGAGAAGAACAAAAAGGGATATTGCCCCTTGATGGAGAAGAAGAGAAGTAAGAAAATGTTTGTGTTTCTGCCAACGTAGAGAAGTCACACAGACTTGGGTTGGACTCTGAACCCCTGTTTCCTCATCTGGAGACTCAAGAAAGATCTATCAGAGTTTGTTGTGAAGGTGAAATCTGATTATGTGCAAAGAGTCTTTACCTGGCACACTGGAGGCCCTCAAAAACTGTCTTCTCTCCACAAAGAGCGTGGAGGAAAGAAGAGTAAGTGCCCGCAGGGGTACAAATCCGACCTCCCAAATCTGACTCCGCAAGACCACCAATTTACCTCCCAGGAGGGTGACTCTGCCCAGCCCCGCGCCTGCCGACGCCGCCAAAGCCTTGACAGTGGTCCCGGGTGCCCGCGGAACGGGCCGCCTCACTCACCTCGAGCGTAGCTAGCTGCAAGCTGGGTCTGCCCGCGGTCCAGCGCTGCCGGCCTCTTATAGAAGCGGGCGTCGGAGCGAGCCAATGGGCGCCGGGGGCAGCCGGGCAGCGGCCAATGAGAAGGGAGGCCCGGCGGGCGGGCGTCCTCCTGGCGGACTGGCGAGAGCATACAAACCAAATACATATGCATTTTGTTTGTAAAGCAACGCTCTGATGAGCTAACACCAACGGTACCTTTTTCTCATGAAAGGCAGAGAGTCATTCTACCGCGTTTCCGGGCCTAAGGACGCACTGCTGGGCAGGACACCTGAGCCCGGCACGCTGCTGGCAGTCGCGCCCGCCTGCGCCCCGAGACTCGCACGCCTCAACCTCTGCGTGTATCTGACTGGTGTTTTAATTAAGTAAATGTTAGGCCATCAGAAGTCTGACTAACATTGAACAATCCAGAGGTGGACATTCCCTCCAAACCAAGATAACGTCTGTTATCGACATAATGATCTGCTACAGGACTGCAATGCGTCTCGCCTGTTGGAGACCAAAGCAGGAACCCCCCACCTCCCACACCTCTCTGTGCTTCTGGGCTGTTAATAGCCCAGTCCTGCCTCATTATTCTCGTGGTGCCTTCTCCTGTTCCTTGAGGCAGAGCAACAGTTGAACTTTTTAGAAGAGAAGTGTTCAGTGTCCTTCTAAGTTAAAAATATTTTAAGCTGCAAGCAGAGAAGCATTCTACATTAGCAAAAAATCATGTAACCTGCTATTGTGAACAACACGACACAGAAGCAAAAAAACTGAAATAGGTATTCATTGGTTGAGCAGTCAGTCGATTAGCTACTACCGCAAAGGGCTGTATATGTAACACAGTATAAGAGACTCTTTTCTCCATTCCTATTCAAAAGAAAATAAAACAACATCCTCGTCCTTGTCAACAGAGGGTGTTCTTAATTGCCTTAATGTTAGACAATCTCAATAGCACAAATCAGTATCTAATTTTTCAATTAGTATTTTTCTAATTAACAAAGCCAAGCATCTTTTCAGACATTCGTTCACATGTGAACTTATTTCACTGCTCAATGCTCGATATAGGGATATGAACTGTCTGCAATATGCAGCACTGTCATCCGAGCCTTTTGTTTGCCTTTAATGTCATTTCAGATGTCTCGTATCTCAAAACTTTTAAAATTTGTTTTTATAAAGTCAAATCAAGCTTTTAGGCTGGAGTTCAAGGGGGTCCCAAAATCACACCCTTCTCTTTCTTCCAAGTTCTAAGCCAGACAGATGGAGATTAGTTGTGAGGCAAGGAGTAAGTGTGGAAGCAGGGAGATGGGTTGAATGGCTACTGAAGGGTTCTGGCTGAGATACAGTGATGGATGCGGAGGTAGAGTGGAGATGAGGAATCACTTCTCGGCATCTTGGCTAAGTTCAAGTGTAGAGTGGAGATGAGGAGAATGGAGGACCAACTGAGCACATGCTTGAGAGATGGAGTCACTAGGATTCAGCTGATGGCAGGATAAGGGGATGGTAAGGGAAAGGGGTCAAGAATGACTCCTAGGCTTTTTACTTGGCAATTGGGTAGGTTGCCGTTCCACTTACAAAGACCAGGACTGGGAAGACAAAGAGCAGGTTTTGCACGGAGGAGAAAATCAAGTTTGTTTTTGGACTTGTTAAATTTCAGATGCCTCCTAGCTATCCAAATGAAGATGTCATGTAGGCGTTAAATAGAGCTCTAAAATTCAGAAAGAGGCTGCAGATATAAATGTAGAGGTCACTGCATAACGATCATATTATAAAGATACTACACAGGCTGGCCAGGGTGGGTCATGCCCATAATCCCAGTACTTTGGGAGGCTGAGGTGGGAGGATTATCTGAGCCCAGAAGTTCAAGATCAGTCTAGGCGACAAAGTGAGACTCTTTCTATACAAAATTTTAAAAAGTTAGGGAGGCATGGCAGTCCCAGGTACTCTGGAGAATGAGGCGGGAAGATGACTGGAGCCCAGGAGTTTGAGGCTGCAGTGAGCCATAATTATGCCACTACACCCCAACATGAGTGACAGAGCTAGAGAGACTGGATGAAATTTCTTACAGAGAGAATATACAGAGAGACAAGAAAGAGGCCAGTACTGGACCCTGGAGCACATCAAGTTTCAGAGGTCCTTCAGAGTGGACAGCAAGGAGGGAGAAAACTAAGGTGAATGTAATGTTACAGAAACCAAGAGGAGAACGTGGCTTAAGAAGGAAGGATTCATCAGTTGCCTTGAATGCCACTTCAAGTTGAGGACAGACATGTACCCAATAGATTCAGCATCAGAGACAGCACTGGGATCCTTGATGAGCAATTTCAGTGGTATAGGGTGGAGGGAATCCAGTTTACAGGGGCAGAGATGAGATTAGGTCACAGAGATCTTTCGGGAGTTTCATCGTAAAGGGGAGCAGAAAAATGGAGAGAAATGTGGGGTAAAGGGAGGGGTTTTTTGGTTTGTGTTTGCTTTTTTAAAGTAAGCAACCTAGAAAGAGGATGTTCTAGTAGGGCAGAGGAAATAAGGAAAGTAAGAGTGATTTTAGGAGCAGAGCTCATCTTGCTGAACTCATTGGTTCTATTAGGCCAGTCAGGTAAGTCTCTTGACTTCCCAGGTGTATAATCATATCATCTGAAAATGCGCCTGAAAAAAATAACGGCACTTTTTAAAAATAAATGACTTTTATAAAAATCAGGATAGTGGTTTGTTTTGGGGAAACGCAGGAGCCGTGATTGAGAAAGAGCATATACAGGAGCTTCTGGATGACTGGAAAAGTTATTTGTGACTTATGACATCATCTAATTATCTGGATGTTCCATTTAATTTGAAAAGAATGTAACATTTCCATTTTGGGGTATGTAACAATCAGGATAGAGCAAACACACTTGCAATGACAAATTCTCCTTTATTATGTTAACATAATAAAGGCTTATTTCACTTTCACCCTAAGTTCAACATACTCTCCAGGGCAACTCCTCTCCATGTGGTTCTCTGTGTGCAGGAAATTTCCATCTTCTGGCTCTGCCATCTTAATCCATGGCTGTCACCAAAAAAGAAGAGAGTTTTGAGATGAAATACCAGCTTTTAAATGCTTTGACATTTAACTCATTGGCTATCACTAATCACTTCACTCTTTCTTACTACAAGAGGGTTGTTAAACATAATCTTCCCATAAGCTCAAGAAGAAGATAAAAACCAAACGTAGAGAGCCCAAATAGTCTTTATCATAGAGTACAAAGGTCAATATATGTGTGCACTTACAGTATAGGAATTAAGAGCATGAACTGTGGAGCCAAATGCAGTCCTGCCATTTACTTGGTTGTGTGACTTCAAGCAAGTTATTTCATTTTTCCATGCCTTGGTTTCTCAATCTGTAAAATTTGTCTCATAGGATTATTATAAGGATTAAATGAGTTCATATTTATGAAGCATTTAAAATACTGCTTGGCACATAGTAAGTGCTAGATTTGATTTTTAAAAAACAAATATATAAAATCAACAGTAGGTAAAATGTTATTCATATCCTCTATGTTCCTATTACTATTTTTCTTTTACTTAGCTTTCCACTTCTGAGAGACGAGTTTAACTTTCCTGCAATTTTTAAAATAATTACTCTTGGTATGTCTAACAAAATTTGCTTAACATATTTAGTTGGTCTTATTGTTTATTTTAAAGTTTATGGTTACATCTTATTATTCACTTATAAACTATCCCAAGTGTCTTTTTAATGTTTTTCCCCTTGATTCTGTTCTTTGTTTTGCAATTTCTGCTTTCTATTTTGTCATTATTTAATTTTTATCCCTGCCTTTATTGTGTTGTTTTAAGTTTGTCCCTTGTAAAAACAAACTGAATTGTCTCCAAACAGAATATTTATCTTTTAATAATGTCATCTATCCCATTCAAAACATATTACTGGTGTTTTGAGTCTTAAAATGTATTTTGATTTCTTTCTTTTTCTTTCTCAATCTGACCTTTGCTGGCTTGATCCAATTTTCTCTGGTCCTTTTTTAAAAATCCAGTGGTTTAGAAATTCTACATCTTTTTCCTAGTGCAATAGTGATTATCCTCAAATGATTAACAAACATATTTAAATGTATATATTCCTATCAACAGCAAGATTACTCGGTATTTACAACCTCTCTCCTTAACAAGACAAGGCATTTGGAATGCTCTTACTTCTCTTTTCCCTTGCCTCCCCCACCCCTGAACCTTCCAATGTCTCATTTGTTCATTCAACAAATATTTACTGAGCCTCAAATATGTGTTAAAAGCATCTGGAATTTTATTTACAAGTTGTTAGTACATTAACATTTAACAATTACCATCAAATATTACATTAACCCCATTAGTGATTATTTGATCTTTACTAACAATTTTCCTGGTTTGTCAGTTCATTGTTTGTAGAGGGCATTACAGGGGTTTTTTAACTTTTATATTTTTGTAGGTACATAGTAGGTGTATTTATGGAGTACATGAGATATTTTGATAAGGCATGAAAAGTGTAATAATCACATAATGGAAAATGGCATATCCATCCCCTCAAGCATTTATCCTTCGTGTTACAAACAATCCAATTATACTCTTATAGGTTTTGTTTGTTTATTTGAGACGGAGTCTCATTCTGTTGCCCAGGCTGGAGTGCAGTGGCATGATTTCAGCTCACTGAAACCTCTGCCTTTTGGGTTCAAGCAATTCTCCTGCCTCAGCCTCCCAACTAGCTGGGATTATAGGTGCTGGCCACCATGCCCAGCTAATTGTTTTGTATTTTTAGTAGAGACAGGATTTCACAATGTTGGCCAAGCTGTTTTGAACTCCTGACCTCAAGTGATCCAGCTGCTTCAGCCTCCCAAAGTGCTAGGATTACAGGCGTGAGTCACCATGCCCCACCTCTTATAGTTATTTTTAGATGTTCAATTAGATTATTATTGACCGTTGTCACTGGACGTTACTGTTTTTAGTGCGCTGCATCTATTCCCTTTTCTTCTGTTGAAAAAACTGTGGTTTTCTTCTTTCTCTCTCAGTCTCAGTCCATTTGCTTTGGTTGAACCTACTTCTACTCCTCCTGCCCTCTCCCCCATTTCTAGCACAGTTGCAGGACTCTGGACTGGCCGATGAGAGGATCAATAGCTTTTGGCCAGATTAATTGGTTCAACAACGAGCACATGACCCAATTTGGACCAGTAAGAATCAGGCCCAAGACTTCTGTTTGCAATTTAGAAGATAGTTTCTCTTTCTTATCTTTAACTTTGGGGGATAAAAGCCTGAAGTTCGCAGAAGTCATCTAGTGAAGAAGGCTTATTGAGTGTGACGCCAGTGTGGTATCTAGTGAAAGATGAAGAGAAACCAGGGCCTAAGGCATGGCTTAGGTACCTGGAACCATCCTACCTGAAGCTTGACTCCTTTTTTATTAAACCATAGGTTTTTTACCGATAAGTTACTGTTTTTCTATACCGTGAATATACTTTTTATTTTCTTGAAGTAAGTCCTTGAATATCTTTTTTCCAGAAAGATCGCATGAGTATTATACTTCGAAATGCTCATATGTCCAAGTGTTTCCATTCTAGAGTCTTGCTGTCTTTGTCATTTCATATCTTGCCTTGGGAAGGTAAGTAAAACTGGTACAGCATTTTACATGATGGCAGTTCAATGTTCATGTATTATAGATGTAGAAAAGGAACCGTTTTTAGGTAAAAATGAGGGAGGGCTTTATTATCAGACAAATATGAATTCAAATTCCAACTCTTCTACTTACTACCCGTGTGAGCACCAGCAAATTTTTTAACTTCTCTAAACCTTTCTTCATCCAAAAAATATAGATATAATATTATCTCCCTTGTGAGAATTGTGTTAATGAGATAATACATGTATGTCAATTCCCTAGATCAGGTCCTAGCACACAATAAGTACTCAGTAATTACAAGTTTCCTTCCTCTTTACTTTCTTTATGGTACCTCAATAAATTTCAACGAAGTATAATATCACAGAGAGGAACATTTAATACATGTTTTAACCCCCAATCCAAGTATCTTACCAGGGTTTGGAAAGGAACATGAGCATTCATGATCTGTGCAATTATTTTTTAAAAGTTATAATCCCAAGATGTTATACTTCTAAGATAATAAAAGTCATAATGAATTGTTAGTGTTGAGTCATTTAAGAAGTAAACAAAATATGAGTGTGTGGTATATGAAAAGTAGAGAGAACTTTCCTTTTTGTGTGCAGTAATCAAAGCAAAGTGTTGACTTGCCACAATACGCACACCTCAGGAAAAATCATTCTCTCCAAAATCATTCTTAGGCTGATCCGTAGAGATTGTAATACCATGCTAATATACAAACTGAGTTTAAAATGCATGCTAGTTGTCTTGTGACTGGAAATTTAGGTAAAAAGAATAGTTTTGGACATTACAATGTAATTTATGTGTATGGTTAAGAAAAATGTCCTTTCAGGGAAAAAAGTAGGCCTAAAGTAAAAGTTGTGCTTACTATTATTCAGCTATATATTGTGTGCATACAGCAAACTGAAGGTTTTTTTCTGATATCAATCTCTAAAATGTATATAGTGCTTTAAATTTTACAAAGTACTTTTATTTATATTGTTTACTTTGGTCATTAAAATAACTGAGACCCAGATGGTTCAGTAACTTATCTAAAGTTACACGGCTTGTAAATGGCATAACATGAACTAGAAACCACCTGTTCTCTCTCTCAGCCCTGTGCTGTTTTACTCATCATACTACCTCTTCTAAGAGGAAATGTGATTTGAACTCCAGTGAATGAATATGTACATGCTTAGCTTAGATCTTATCATTTACTCGAAGGAGATCCCTGTCACAAGCTACAACCATTTCCTAGAAACCACAGTTGCCATGGGAATGCTCCTTAAGCTTACTTGTCTATGACATTGTATTTGTTCCTTTGTTTCTCTCCTTGGCCATAAACTCTTTCAGGGCAAGAACTGTGCCTTTCACCTCTAGGGCAGGATCCAGCATAGTGCCTATTACAGAGAAGACTCTTAATAAGTAACTATCCAATACACACTTATTGAGAAGGAATATATGAATACAAAAATGAAGCTGGGCATGGTGGTGGGCACCTGTAGTCCAACAACTTGGAAGGCTGAGGCACGAAAATCACTTAAACCCACGAAGCAGAGGTTGCAGTGAGCAGAGATCATGCCACTGCACTCCAGCCGGGGCAACAGATTGAGACTGTGTCTCAAAAAAAAAGAAAAAAGAAAATCTATGTGAAATGTGAGAGAAATTCAAGACATGATAACAAAAACAAAATGCTCTCTGTCATCCTTAATCAGGAAGGTCAAAGCTCCATTTATGCATCCACATGTATAAACAGAGGCTGCTCCTTCAAGACCTCAGATGTTAGAAGCCATATGGCATTCTATCTATGTTCAAATTGAAATTAATTTGATGAGGCAAAGGGATGGAGGAGAGAGGTTAGGCCAGGACATAATCTCTTGAGTCCTCAAGATCCAGATCTACCAAATCTCCCTACAAAAAGCATAGTAATCTTCACAACATGACATCTTCAGTGAGCTCTCATAACGGGTAACACCCAAATGGCTTTACGGGAAGAGTGGTGTACGAGTCTGTTTACACACAGCATTACACAAATTTCATTCCAAGTCCCCTTCAATTCTCAATGACGCTTTTAAAAATTACAATTGGAAGCCGGGCGCGGTGGCTCAAGCCTGTAATCCCAGCACTTTGGGAGGCCAAGGCGGGTGGATCACGAGGTCAAGAGATCGAGACCAT
The DNA here is from genome assembly GCF_001604975.1 of Cebus imitator. Classification (NCBI taxonomy): domain Eukaryota; kingdom Metazoa; phylum Chordata; class Mammalia; order Primates; family Cebidae; genus Cebus; species Cebus imitator. The sequence goes on from NW_016107354.1 coordinate 7,890,656, forward strand.
CCTGGTCAACACGGTGAAACCCTGTCTCTACTAAAAAAATACAAAAAATTAGCTGGGCATTGTGGTGCGTGCCTGTAATCCCAGCCACTCAGGAGGCTGAGGCAGGAGAATTGCCTGAACCCAGGAGGCGGAGGTTGCAGTGAGCCGAGATCGCGCCATTGCACTCCAGCCTGGGTAACGAGCGAAACTCCGTCTCCAAAAAAAAAAAAAAAATTACAATTGGAAACCCTATTTATCACTTGAACATCTCTGCTTCAACACATTACCTCGCGAATTGTTGGCTTGCGGCCATTTCAAATGCCTTGAGCAAAATGGCCCAACAGGTATTGATCATGACAAAGCCTTTCATTTGCTATGCATAATAGCTTGCCAAAAGTCACAAAGTAAGTGACAGAGGGGGAACAGAATCTAAGGCCTCACTTATCCTAGGAAACATTTTACCTCAATGTACCACATTTCAAAAAGTAGATTAAGGAACCCAAAGGATATATTTCATTTTTCAGTTCCTTCAGGTTTTTAGGACTTCATTAACTTTGGGTTCTGAGTCATATAGAAACCTCCTAATCCTTTAGTGACAAGTTATGAAAGCACCCAATACCATCTGGAAGAACCAAGACATTCTAAGACTATGACACATGATTTACATTAAAGACAGAGTGAATGGTGCCCCCTGGAGTTGTACCATGCAACATTTCTGCTTAAGTTAATAAACTGTGCAAAAATGCCATTAATATAAAAACATAGAATGGTCCAGATTATTAGGAAGTGCTGGCTACTCCAATTTTGGGGATGAGGAACACTATCTTCTAGCATGAGAATCAACTGTGCTTGGGGAAATAGGCCCCGTTGCTTGGGTACACTTGCTTTCCCTCAGCATCTGCTGTCTTAATGTTTGCTTTGTGTTGTTCAAAGAGGCATTATTACCCTGCTCATATAGTGCCACTAGCCTTTTCTCCCACAAGTTAAACAGCATTTGTTGGGACTGCAGAAAGCAAAGCGAGTACCATTTGTCAAATTAACGATCTCTGAAGCTTTTACGAAAGGGTATGATGAGTCTACATCGGGGGAAATGAGCAAACATGATGATTAATCTCCCTTGTTGGTTTCTCCAACTGAGCTTAAGGTAATGTGGCCAAGCTTTCATGGAAATCAGGAAGACTCTGAGAGAATCCAAATGTGACCATCTGGGAGAGTTAAAAGAAGAAAATACACCATGTGGAGAGACAAGGAATGCCGCACCTGGAGTTCCAAATGAAACAGAAGGAGAGAGCTTCCTCTCATCTTTGGGAAAATCCTATCTACATAGCATTAATGCCCCGTACCCCACCCCGGAAGAGGCTAATCAGGGGCACCTCCTCATGGGTGCCAGATATTGGAAGACTTTACAGGCTCCATTGTGGCAGAAAGTAATCAATAAAGCCCAGGCCCTCCCTACAGAGAGCAGCAGCCATGACCTTAAACTGCCTTTTTTTTGGTTACTTGGATGGGGAGGGTCCATTTTGCTCAGTGGGCAACAAAGCCGCTGATAATCGGATGTGCACATGACATGGATGTGACCTGCTGAGGAAGTGTCTTACATACCGAAGGGGCCAGGACTCACGACAAGCCTGGCCAGGAAAAAGAAACCTCAGAGAACCCCAGAGCAGCCTCTACTTTGTAGATGATATGAGTAAATGCAACACAGCCAGCTGCTTAGCAAGTTCAGCCACTTCCAAACATTGCTGAGAGCCTGGCGTCAGCTCCTGCACAGTGAGCTCCCTTCTCTCTCCTTCAAGCTGTGTGTTTGCTCACTCCAGTGAGTCACAGAGACATATTTCCAGGTGTACACCTGGCCAAAGGCACAGAAGAGGAAGTTGCACAGACCATCCCGTCTGCCAACGGGCCTACGTGTACAGCAGAAATCAGTATTGTTTGCTGCAGTAATAAAATCATTGAATAAATTTTGTAGAGCTTTGAATCAGCCTCATAAGTGTCATCAGAAAACTCTTCCAGGAAGGGTAGGGGAATGGTGAGGCAGAGAACTCCAGCGACACAGAAAAGGACCATGGTGCATTTCTTGCAAAGGCCTTGTGCTGGAAATGCTATGAAGGCAAAAATTTTATGCTGACCATGAAACCCAATCAATATAACACAAAATTCAGGCCAGGCACAAGGCTCATGCCTGTAATTCCAGTACTGTGGGAGGCCAAGGCAAGCAGATCACTTTAGCTCAGGAGTTTGAGGCTAGCCTGGGCAAACATGGGGAAACCCCATCTTTATAGCAAATACAAAAAAAGGCTGGATGCAGTGGCTCATGTCTGTAATCCCAGCACTTTGGGAGGTAGAGGCAGGCAGATTACCTGAGGTCAGGAGTTTAAGACCAGCCTAGCCAACATGGTGAAACCCCATTTCTACTAATAAATACAAAAATTAGCTGGGCGTAGTGGCAGGCACCTGTAACCCCAGCTACTCGGGAGGCTGAGGCAGGAGAATCACTTGAACCCGCGAGCAAGAGGTTGCAATGAGTCAAGATCATGCCATTGCACTCCAGCCTGGGTGACAAAAGCA
>NW_016107354.1:7895067-7896709 GCF_001604975.1 Cebus imitator
TTTATTAAAAAAAAAAAAGATCCGGTGCTTAAATAACTTCCTCTAAGACACTGTCCAACTTTATGAAAGAGAGGTATACCTATGAGACCTCACGGTAGGTTCCAACTCTAGCCTCTTGATTTCCAAGGTGCTGGTAGCCTCACTGTTGTGTGTGTCATGAAGCTAATATAAATTAAGGATTTTGTTTTTCTTGGCCTGGGTAACTCTCCACAGTACTCCCTGAGTGAGTAGGCCTCATCACAGTTCCCACTGGCAACAAACCTTTGAGCCTCTCACATATACATCATTCCTCCAGTTTCTGCTGTGGCACAATTGTTCCCTGTCACGCCAGTGTGTTGGCATGTCCACCAGCTCTCAATTCAGCATTGATATTGCATGGGAACCTCAGGAAGCACAGGAAAGCTAAAACTGAGAACCTCCCTCTACAGGTGGGATATGGCCAAGCCCTGGGTTGAAATGAACGAGACCTGAGTGGTGATTTCCTTGTTAAGTCCCAAAAGAGGAGTGGGTGGAAGTCTTTACCTGCTGTCTTTAATTATCATGGAGGGTGGGCAATGGTGGAAGGGTGCTGTTGAGCCTGCATATATAAGGCAGGGAGACATTCACTCACTAAATACATACATCTCTTACAGTTGTGTAATCCTCAAGAGAGCCCCATATCTCTGACCAGCATATAAGGAGGTTGGATTTCACTGGAGTGAAAGTACATAGCTTCAGGAGAACTGACATGGACCTTGAACTTTCAGAAACCAATGGAATGAACAGCTATTAACTAGCCCCCTTGTCTTCCTCCTATATAGAACTGTCACCTCCTTAGTCCCACTAACTAAGCCCAGCGCTTAACACACGACAGGTTCAAATCACAACATACTTTGGAATGAATGAATGAATGAATGAGAAGTGTTAATCTACAATTCAGTCTCTCTCTTACTGGTTCAATAAACTTCAACAAAGCACTTGGTGATTACATATTGGAAGTTCATCTTCGACTGAAGATATGACACTCTCAATAGAACCTATGTTCTATTAACACCCCATTTCTCCCACGGAGGGCCGCACCATCCTCCCATTGAAACTCTCCAAGGTCCAACAGCAACCTTACTGGAGTGTAGGTTGAGAGAACTGGTCAAGAGTGATGATAGGGGCTCTGAAAGGAAAAAAAATGAGCTCAAATTTTAGAGCCAGAAAAAAAAAAAAAAAAAGATTTTAGCCAAAGATAAGTATTCCCAAACTCCACGGTACAGCAAATAAGCTCATAGTAGTTCCTCTGTATTAGAAATAGGCACAGGTAAAAAGCACTCAACCAATCCAATTCTTCTGCTAACAATCACTCCTCTTCTGCTCCTTTTGCACTTGTTTCCTGGACTGACGTCCACTCCCCGGGACAACTCTCCACATGTACACTGGCTCCACTGCCCTGTGTTTTGGTTTTTGAAATTATTTAGGCACAGCTGTAACCCTTTACCCATATCTACCTCCTCCCCACCATCCAATTGCTAACTTCTGGTTCTTTTTATCTACAATTTCAAAATAAATATTTTGGCCTCTATTGGCAACAAACCCTTGAATCTCTTTCTCGTCATTTCTCTAGATGAGAGGCTTAGAGGGGAAATAAGACAGGAAGAGTTTTTTTTTTTTTTTT
>NW_016107354.1:7898729-7900574 GCF_001604975.1 Cebus imitator
AACTCAGGCTGCAGATTTAAAAAAAAAAAAAAAAAAGTTAATTTAAAACCATTTCACAAGGAAAGGTATTTAGAGGCAGCACAAAGTATACAGTAAGAGTTCTTGATATTCTAGTACAAATCAGATTTGCAATGAAATCAAGCATGGCACATCTTCACTTAGTTTAGCTCTAGTGAAAAATAAACGTGGTTGCAGAATTTTCAGAGTTTTGAGAGTTTTCAGATTTCATTCAAGAAAACCTAAGAAGTTATCAGCCAATTCATTTTAACCAACATCAAACATCATTTTGGTGAGGCCACCCCCACTTAAAAATGGATTTCCCTGGAACAAAACATTCATGTTTGGAAGCTCCTTAATGTGAGATTTGTACAGGCCTTTACAGTTTCCAGTATTTAAAAAAATCACATGAACACTTAAAATAATCCTGCAGGGTAGGTAATAATATTATCTCTATTCTATAGGTCCGAGTATGCTCAGAAAGGCTGACTGACTTGGTCAAGGTCATACTGGCCCTTGATCACTTGGATCAATGCTTTTCTTTTGGTTTTCACCACTAATGTGTGTTCTATTTCTGTTTGCTATGATCTATTTCTGTTCAATATTCTATATATTTTAACATAATCAAAATCATATTTCATATCCAATGTGTTGTTTCCATGTTCAAAAAATATGCTTCCCATTTTGCCATACCTGCTTGGTCAAGCATGGATGTGAAATGTAAGTTCCTTTATAGGATATTTCCTATATTCATATATATATATATATACATATTCCTTCCTGTAGAAGGCTATGATTTTGAGTGTCCAGTGCCAATTCATCACAAGGAGCTATTTTTCCTGAGCCCTAGGTGGAGCAGCCATGTTCAGAGGTGAGAACAGATTTGGAGTTCAACTTCAAATGTGCTATTTCCTTGTGAACTGTCACTTATAAGCTGTAAATCTCTTCCAATTTAGTTCAATGTCTCCCTGTACAACCTGTCTCTTTGGTTGACATTGTTAGGCCTTTAAATGTTTGTCTTCCTTGGAGCTTTGTCCTAAGTCCTAAACCTGTATCTCTAGCCCACTCACTCACAGAGTTCCAGGTCTATAGAAATGGGACACCTACATGTGGATGTCCAATGAGTATTCAAAATTGAACATATCTTGTACCCACCTTTACCTGCAACTCTTCCTGGGTTACTTCCCTATCACAATAAATGATGCCATCATCTATTCAGTTGCCTAAGCCAGAATTCTGGATTTAACTTCCCACTCTCCCTTGCTTCAAATCAATGCCCAAATCCAGTTGCGTGTACTGCTAAACCTCTGTGTATCAAGCCCCTCCTTCAGAAGGCTTTCAGTGATCATGACACTTTAAGGGCTTCTCACTGCCTTCAAAGTCACATTCAGCATGGTGATGTGCCACTGAGGATCAGAGAATTTCCCTTTGCCATGAGATTTTACAAAAAATCCTCCTCAGCCCTATGAGGCATGTGGTTTAGATCTCAACGGCACATAAGAAATCAATCAGTTGGCTCTTCAGAACCTTATATCATGGACAGCTTGTGTCTTATCCAGAATTGGGGAACTTTCACTACCCTGCATCCTACCCCTCTCTAACCCCACAGTTTCACATTTTCTCCATCTGTCACTTATTACACTATTCCTGGTGCCATTTTTTTTTAAAGATGGGAACGCAAATGATCATGTCCCAAGTAGAATTTAGTATAAGTTTACTATAGGGGCCGGGCGCCGTGGCTCACGCCTGTAATCCCAGCACTTTGGGAGGCCGAGGCGGGTGGATCACGAGGTCAAGAGATCGAGACCATCCTGGTCAACATGGTGAAACCCCGTCTCTACTAAAAAT
>NW_016107354.1:7900754-7927327 GCF_001604975.1 Cebus imitator
AGATCGTGCCATTGCACTCCAGCCTGGGTAACAAGAGCGAAACTCCGTCTCAAAAAAAAAAAAAAAAAGTTTACTATAGGAATTTGGGCATATCTTACAGACAACCTAAAGCAGGAATTACTGCCGGAACCCATGAGACTCTGACATGAAGCTGGAGAGCAGCTGATAAGGCAACTTTTCTTTCATGCTGTTTCAGTGAGTCGTTACTTCAATAATGATGTGTTAACAAACTACCCCAAGATTCAATGATTCAAAACAATAAGCATTTAGCTACTAATCACAGATCTGTAGGTTGCCTGCAACTCAGCTAGGTTACGCAACTCAGGCTGCAGATTTAAAAAAAAAAAAAAAAAGTTTTTTGAAGGATGGGGTCTTTCTCTGTCACCTATCCGGAAGTGCAGTGACACAATTATAGCTGACTGCAGCCTCGAACTCCAGGGTTCAAGCAATCCTTCTGCCTCAGCTTCCCAAGTAGCTGGGACTGCAAGTGCAAGCTACCACACGCAGCCCAGGCTGCAGATTGGGTTTAGGTTTGCTCCATGTTTCTCATCCTCCATGTCAATGGCTACCCAGGGCATGTTCTTCTCATGGTAACTGACAGGAGCACAAGCAAACTGCTACAAGTACTCCGCTTACATCAGTACCATTAACATTCTATTGGCGAAAGCAAGTGACTTGGTCAAGCTCAAAGCCAACGAACAGGGAAGTACATTCCATCCACTGAGAAGCCATGGCAAGGGCACAGATGCACAGAGGTGAAGAATCGAGAATAAGATCCAATCTGCTACAGGATGTATGGCCTCTATGCAGACCAGCTTCTTCCTCTGTTCCTCTTACATATGACTCTGGAATGCCAGGCCCATTAGGGCAAGATTTTTGTCTGCTTTGTCCACTATATTTCTATTACACAGATTTTGTCTGTTTTGTTTACTGCTGTCTTCCTAGTGCTTAGAATACCTGGTACATAGTGGATGATAAATATGACTGACTGACCCACCAAATAGTGCCCTCAGCCTTGTAAACTACCTGGTCTAGAGTCCAGTGTCCTTGAGCCAACCTGAGTTGCCCATTTGGGTTAGCTGTCATTCCCTTATTAAACCATATGCTGTAACCATGGGAAGAATGTGGGCAGTCCAGGGGCAATTCTGGAGAAAGGAGCATGGATAAGCAGAGTACCCAGCTGTCTCTTCCACATGATGTACCAACACCTTCATGATCCAGTCCATGCCTCTCCATGGAAAGCAAGTACAGTATAGTGGCTAAAAGAATATTCATTAGGCTAGACAGGTCCAGATCCAAGCCCTGGGTCAGCTACTTACGACCTAATTAACTTTCAGCAAGTTATTTTACCACTCTGAATCTTCATTTCTCTATCTATTAAAACGGTGACAATTACCTTATGGGATTATTGCAAAATTAAATAATATACCTAAAGACCTTTATAGTGTCTGACACATAGTAAAACCCTCAATAAATGGTGACCATCTCTAACAGGAAATTAAGTCTGCTGTCTACCATACCCTTGTGTCCTTGGGTAAATTTTGCATCACACTCATTTTAATTTCAACTTTAGTTGACTGTGTTGGGTTGCACACTTAGCCCAAAGTAGCCAAACCACAGATGACCCACAACTGCTTAATATGAAAAGACTAGTAACTAGGCAAGAATTTCTTTCTCACAAATTTAAAGAAATGCCAAGAGAATAGTGATTAAGCTGGGAGAACACACCCCCAAAAAAGAGAGGCTGGTATGTTCTTGATGTCCACATACAAGCTGAAGTCCTAAGAAAGAAGAAACTGAAATAAGGAAGCCAGTTGAGGCAGGGACTCAGACCCTGATGCCACCTCTTTTGGTACAGATCCTCTCCCCTCCAGCTCTGGTTTCAGTGTGGCATGGCCCTCTCCCACAATTGTGATCCTTGCCAGAGCCCTGAGGCATGAATTAGGATAAAATGAGAATACCCTGCTCCACAATGTTACTACATTATAGAATCTTGCAAATGTCCAGGGAAAACACAGTTGTTAAGAAAGGGCAATCACATGGGTACAATAATCATGGTAGAAGGAGCAACCTGATACTACAAAATCTTTGGCTGTGAAATGTGAACTCATGGAGGTTTTCTGGCTTTTATATTACAGATGTTCCCTGGGTTGCATAAAATTGAATTAAAGCAAATGTGACTTCATGGAAATTATCTAAGATACATTATAAAAGCTTAGCAATGCAAAAGATTTTGCATTCTACACAGAAATACAAAGCAGTCAGGTTGATGAACAAATATTATTAGAGGTAAGTGAAAGGCTAGCAGCATCCACCACAAGGTGCCCTCAGGCTTCCAGGCTCACCTTTTTTTTTTTGGTTGCTGACTGAGGTCTGGACTGCCCCACGAGACTCAACACTACATTGGCCCAGGCTCTTGTAGGTTTGACTAGTCCAATGACATAAAAGGAACAAGCATCTTTCATAGTCAAATTAAAGTTTAAATTGTGTATGATTTATTTGCTTTTATAAACCTATTACAGGAAGGCCAGGTGTGGTATCCTGCAATCCCAGCACTTCAGGAGGCTGAGACAGGATAATTGTTTGAGGCCAGAAATTCAAGACCAGTCTGGGAAACATAGTGAGAACCCATTTCTACAAAATAAATAAATAGGCCAGGTGCGGTGGCTCACGCCTGTAATCCCTGGCTTTTCGGAGGCCAAGGCAGGAGGATCACCTGAGGTTGGGAGTTTGAGACCAGCCTGGCCAACATGGTGAAACCCCGTCTCTGCTAAAAATACAAAAATTAGCCAGGTGTGGTGGTGTGCGCCCGCAACCCCAGCTACTCAGGAAGCTGAGACAGGAGAATCGCTTGAATCTGGGAGGCAGAGGTTGCAGTGAGCCGAGATCACATCACAGGAATCCAGCCTGGGCAACAGAATCAGACTCTGTCTCACAATAAAATAAAATAAAAATGAATAAATAAATGTTAGCTGGGCATGGTGGCATGCACCCAGTCCCAGCTATTTGGGAGGCTGAAGTGGAAGGATCACTTTAGCCCAGGAGTTCAAGGCTGCAGTAACCTATGAGTGTGCCACTCCATCTGGCCTGAACAACAGAGCAAGACCCTGTCTCTAAACAAACAAACAAAACGGTATAATAGAACCCCGTGTAACTGTCACCCAGCTTCAGCAACTCCAACTGATGGCCAGTCTTGTTTCATCTACTCCATTAACCTACTTCTTTCCCTTTGCCCCAGACTATTTTGAAGCAAATCAAAGACATCATACTATTTTACTATAAATAAATAACTTTTAATAATGGTTCTTAGATTGGACTCCAAACCAGCAACAAAAATATTCTACTCACAATGCTGAGGCAGGACTTCTTGGGCACAGGGGTTTGAAACCAGTCTTAGCAACAATATAGTGAGACCCGTATGTCAAAAAGGAAAGAAAAATATGGTAAAACATGGTATGGTTAAGAGGGGCATTTACCTATTTCCCCTTTTTTAAAACTTCTGACAGAAGCATGGAGGAAATTAAAGTTGCAAAGTGGTAAAAGAACACATGCTCAAGTAGAATAAATAATCCAGTCCTAAATTAATATGAACCTATTTTTTTTTTAAAAAAAAAGGCTATTGATTAGGTTGTAAAGAATATTAGTTAAACAAGAATATTAGTTGAAGAAATACAATACTGGAGTCATAGATTATCAGCTTCAAAGCTAGCTCAGACGCAGCATCACTATTGCCCAGTCTCAAGAACAGATGATGGTGTTCAATATTTCATGTACTTAAGATTTTCTGAACCCCTAACAGGTTTTTTTAATGCTTATAGTCAGTTTCTACATGTGTTCCACCAAAAAAAAAAACAGTACATCAGGCTCAGAGGTGGCTCTTAAACTTTCTCCCACTTACATACCAAAATTATTTAGTAACTAATTCAAGAAAGGCAATAAGAAATGTTAAAGATAGAGTGGGAAAAGTCTTTTGATCTGAAAGATGAACCTACCAAGAAAACAACAGTTTAGCTATATCCCATTTTCTGTAGGGGATAAAATATCTTTAAAAAAAAAAAAAAGTGGAAAGAGACCATGTCTTCTTTCTTAGTGGTTTAGGTCTTGAAATATCAACTCAATAACAAATGCTAACTCAAGATCATTTTGCATTTTTCCTCTCCCCTGCAAAAAAGTATAGGGAAAAAAATAAGTGTCCATTTGTGTGTATAATTTCAATTGTGTATAAAATTTCATATTTATGGTCCTGGAGGAAGCATCATTTCAAAATATCACTGCAACTGATTCAAGAACTTAATTTTGTGAGTGAATTCTTCAGATCATGTAGCATTAAAAATGATTTAACACTGGTCCCTTAAAAAAAAAGTATCATAATTTATAGATATGGGATGTTTTCAAACATACCAAAATATTATGAAAATATGTACCAAAACTCATGTTAATAATAAAGAAGTAACAAAGTAAACACTACGGGTCCAAGGCAGAAATGTGAGCGGAAAATAAATTGGACACTCCCAGCCTTCCCACTACTATCCTCTTTCTCTTTCTCCCTCTGTAACTTACCATTTGGTGCAATACTCCTTCAGGTACATAAGGTCCTTGTGCTTCCCCTTTTAAAACATGCTCTCAGAAAAAAAAAAAAAATATGAAGTTCATGTGCACTGAGGTAAACATAACTAATAACCTCAAGTATTATTCTTACTCAGTATTTGCATCTTAAACTTAAAAAAAAAAGAGTGGAATTTTTGTATCAGCTAGCACATAGGAGTGATTTCATCAGTGTTTTTGAAATCTCAGGTTGAATACAGTCAATTCAGCCTATCAATACGGTCAGCACTGAGGACATGCAAATATACATACAGTATAGTATATATAAAACTACCAGTGAGATTTCACCGGTAAGATTTTACTTTTATGTTCCAATTCTTTTCAGCAGTGACATTTCGAACAATAAAACTACCTCCCAACTGGAAATCATATTATCTCTTACCAATAAGATTATGCAATGTTTTATGAGCAAAAATCTCTCAAGGAAAGAAAATAAAGTATGAGGCAAGACAAACACTTTAAAGCCAAAAAACTCTGATATAAATTGGGAAGGGGCTGTACCAAAATCGAGGTTTAGAAAGCTGGCTTTGTTAAAACACACATAAAGACTTGGTAGGAAAAAGCCGCTTCTTTCTCCCTTTTCCTTCCTGAATGTGGATAAAGGCCCAGCCCCCTTAATCACAAGACAATAAGCATGAACACAAAGGTCTACATGGCAGACTGCATGAAGGGTGAAAGGAGTCACCTTATTTCACGTGGACTTTTTGCATAAGGTTCCTGAAAGACGTCAGATTCAGCTGCTACTGGGGGGGTTTCTGTTACTGCGGCTGAATATCCTTACAGTGGATACAAAGACATAATTCTCACTTAAAAAATTAACAGCCATGAAGAAAATCCTCAAATCTCTCATATATCCTAAAACGAACCTCAACGATAAGCTTAACATTTTTCCTTTCCTCAACTGAGGAAGATAAATATTACATAATATAAAAATAGGGGTGACAGTGGTGAAACTCCAGATTCCAAAATTAAAAAAAGTGAGACAAGTCTAGGAGAGAAGAAGGGCACAAATGTAATACCAGACAATTATGCTCTAATAGGGGCTTTGACTAATATTCCCAATAAGTCAATTTCAACTCTCAGTGAGAAAAATAAAGTTTATTTCTTGTACAGAAATAACTCCAATTCAGTTTTTAAGTCTGAACCTTCAAACCTGGGAAGCTTTTTTCCAAGTCATCAGCAAGGGCCTTATCAACTTCATGTAGGATTTTAATAAAATCTTCCACCTGTGAATCAAACAAAAAAAATCAAACACAACAGAGAAAAAGGTGGTTTAAAGTACTGATTACTCTACCTGTGGTTTCTAAATGGTCCAATGGAAAAGAAATGCTGGCAGATCTTCAGATGACAGTAAAAGTACTTCCTAAGCAGTCTTCTAAAATGTTCTCCAGGAAATGACTATGCTTCCATTCTGTTTTACTTTTGACCTAGTACTTCTCCCCCTGCCTATTCTTTACGGTCTGTTCCCACATTCTGTCCTTTGTTTTCCTAGAAAATTTCCTATTTTGAAATCTGCTTCTAATGGTAGGAAATGTGATATAATTTGAAGAACCATATAAACCTACTGACTATTCCTAAGAATCTCACTTTGGCTTAATATATATGCTATCTATATCCTTTCATAACAGAAAGGAGTATTATAAATTTAGAGCTGATTTTTTCCTCTTAAAATTGTTACTCTCAATAGTATTATGAATTTTCCAGTAGTCATCTTTTTAACTTTTATTTTAGGCTCAGAAGAGTCTAAATGTCTAAATTGTGCGTTTGTTACAAAGGTTTGTTACAAAGGTATATTACATGATGCTGAGGTTTGAGGCACAGATGAACCTGTCACCCAGGCAGTAAGCCTAATACCCAATAGGTAGTTTTTCAGCCCTTGCCCACCCTGCCTCCCTCCCTCCCCTCCTCCTGCAGTCCCTAGTGCCTTCTGTTTCCATTTTTATGCCCATGGTATCCAATGGTTTAGCTCCCACTTCTAAGTGAGAACATACGGTATTTGGTTTTCTGTTTCTACCAGTCATCTATCTGACAAAGGCATTAAGTCATATAAATTGTATATACTATTTTGTTTTGACAATGACCTTGAAATCAAGTGCTTACTTGAAAACATTTAATAATACTATGAAACTTAGCCACCTATACATGTACCCATACTTACCACAGGGCTATAGAAAGGAAGAAGGTTTTGAAATGCAGAGGAACACTTCTGTTTGCTCAGCTGGCCCTCCTTTACTCCCTGAGCCACGGTCTCCTAAAACAGCACAAGATTCAATGTCAAAAAACGACAATTTCTCAAGCTTTAGTGAATAAAAACAAATCAGTATATACAATTCCCTACTGACCCCATAGGCATTTCAAATGTCCCAACTGAACCCACTGACATCAAGGAGACTTATGCAACCCAAACATCTTCTCCAATGTAGTCTTTACTCTAGTGAAGGGCACATCTACCCACCCTGCTACACAGACCAAAAACCTGGAACATAGTCAAGACTTTTCCTTCTCCCCTGCTGCTGACCCCTCCCCGCGAGTGTTCAACTCTGTTCTACCAGATCTCTCTTACTGCATCCCTCCTCTCCGTTCAAACTTCAGTCGGTTAGGCTGTCATCATTTTTCAGATTATTCTTGAAGATTATCAACCACGCAAGCCTGTTGGTTGGTCTCCTGCTCTCCAGCCTCAACTCTCTCTACTCCTTCCTCGCTATTGCTTTTGGAGTAATCTTTCTAAACTGCTCATATCACTTGGTGCTTAAAAGAAAAAAATCTTTAGTATCTCCTCTGTTTCTTCAAGATTAAGTGCAAATCCCCTAAATATGGCATATAAGAATTTGCATAACATAGCCCTAGTGTATTCTTAGTCCACCTTCCTTTGATGTTCCTACCACTTAAAAGTTAAGAAATATCAATGTCCCTTGCTCCAAAAAACAAAAGCAACAGCAAAAAAAAAAAAGCAAAAAAAAAAAAAAAAAAAAAAAAACACAAGCAATGAATATATGGAAAAGATGCATTTTTACCCAATACATTTATACAAATAATCAAACTGGATAAATTATAAAAAAGTAGGAAACACAATCAATATATGACATCCAAATATTTCAATCTCATTAATTTAAAATGCAAATCAAAATAAGCCACAATTTATCACCTGTTGAACTTCACTTGACATAAAAATTATAATACCCAATAATAAGGGTCAAATAAAAGCAACATTTTCACATGTAAATAGCATTTTGACAAAATATGGGCATTATGCCCTAGCCATCTTCACATCTATAATGTTGAATCCAGTATTCTGTAAAACCTGCTAAGGTAACAACTCCAAATCTGGAGAATACAAATATGGAAAAGAGAAGCAAGACAACTAATAATAATAATTTTTTAAAAAAATTTGGCCAGGGAAGGTGGCTCACGCCAGTAATCCCAGCACTCTGCGAGGCCGAGGCAGGTGGATCACGAGGTCAAGAAATACAGACCATCCTGGCCAACATGGTGAAACCCCCATCTCTACTAAAAATACAAAATTTAGCTGCGTGTGGTGGCACACACCTGTAGTCCCAGATACTCAGGAGGCTGAGGCAGGAGAATCATTTGAACCCAGGAGGCGGAGGTGGCTGTGAGCCGAGATCACGCCATTGCGCTCTAGTCTAGTGAGAGTTAGACTCCGCCTCAAAAAAAAAAAAAAATCACGAGATTAAGAGAAACTTTTTGTTTTGTTTTGTTTTTTGAGACAGAGTCTCACTCTGTCACTCAGGTTGGAGTGTAATGGCACAATCTTGGCTCACTGCAGCCTTGACCTCCTGGGCTCAAGCAATCTTTCCATCTCTGCCTCCCAAGTAGCTGGGATCGTAGGCGTGTGCCACCATGCCTGGTATTTTTTGTAGAGATGAGGTTTTGCTCTGTTGCCCAAACTGGTCTCAAACTCCTGGGCTCAAGTGATCCGCCTGTCTCAGCCTCCCAAGAACTGCGATTATGGGCACCTGGCCAAGAGAAAGTTCTTGTTAAGGAATACTCTTTTAAAAATTCGGTGGGTATGAGTAAATATACTCTTCATAGTTATATTTATAACATTTTATATTCATAATACATAATACAATATATTCATAACATATTCACAATCTATTTCTTTCCAAATATATGGATAAAAAGAATATGGTCAAAGGAAGAATGTTAATCACTGAACATATTCAGGGAGAATATTCCTTAGGAGAAGTTTGCAGTAAATTTTGAAAACTGATTATTTGGTAAATTAGGTTTAAATTGGCTCTCAGTAAAAAGTCTTTCAACTAGAATCAAGAAAAATACTTATAATACAGTGTTAGGGAAATGAGCAGTCTGCATATGCTGGGTGAAAGTATATGAAAATGCATTTATAAATATATATGCATGTAAACATATGTTTGTCATACATAAATATACCAAACTACATCAACTAGTGGTTTTTAAGATTATAAACTCATGGTGATATTAAGATTTTACTTTCTTTATCTTCCCAAATTCGATATCACTTTTATATTAACAAAATAATAGCAGTAATAATAAAGTTTGGAGCATTAAGTTGTACACATGACATCATCATCAGTACTTATGACATCATTATAGTACTTCTTTCCTACCTTTGTTAATGCCTGAAA
Organism: Cebus imitator; assembly: GCF_001604975.1. NCBI lineage: Eukaryota > Metazoa > Chordata > Mammalia > Primates > Cebidae > Cebus > Cebus imitator. The sequence goes on from NW_016107354.1 coordinate 7,909,991, forward strand.
AATATTAGAAAGAAATTCACATAAAATATCCTTTAAGATTTTCAAGTGGAAATCATCTTGGGTTAAATCAGTCTTTTTAGTTTCGTCTGTGTTAGACTCTGCCGAGTTCTCTGGTTTCTTCTGACACTGTTCCATATTTTGTAAGACCCGAATGAGGCTGTCAATTAGAGGAAGATCTACTGTATAAACAAATCAAGAAGCATTGAATTGGCCAGTAAGTTTGGTTTTTCATTCATATGTATTGAATTAGTGCTAGACATCATTATCTAGACATCATTATTTTAGGTATTATAGATACAGTGGTAATATGACCAAGATGTCAGCCTATAAGTGGCTTATATTTTTATACTTTCAAATAAGTAAATAAAATAGACCATTTCAGATTTTGGTAAGTTCTATGAAGGAAATAAAAGAGGAATACAATATAATGGCCTAGCAGAGAAAGCTCTCTGAAAAGGTGACACTGAGTTGAAAACTAAAGCAATGAAACATCAGCAATTAAAAGAGCCCCGGAAGTCAGGCCTGGTAGCTCATGACAGTAATCCCCGCACTTTGGGAGGCCAAGATGGGCAGGTAGCTTGAGCCCAGGAGTTTGAGATCAGCCTGAGCAATTTGGAGAAAACCTATTTTACCAAATACAAAAAATTAGCTCACAAGATTTTTCTACCACCTCCACTGTTCCATCTTAGTCCAAGTTATAACATTTCTTGCTATGAGTCAATTATCCAAGCTCTAAAAGCCTCCCAACTCGTCTCCCTTTTGTATCCATGACCCCCTACATCTCTCATCAAAACAGCAGCCTATTAAAGTCAGCTCATGTGTAAGCAACATCTGCTTAAAACCCACCATGGTTCCCTACCTCATTCAGAGGAAAAGGCAAAATCGGAACCTCCATACTCTACCTCTCTAGCGCCATGTGCTACTTTGCTAAATCCACCTCAGCTATATGGGATCTCACTGTTCCTCCTCAAAGACACCAGGCATACTTCTGGTTTACGGCTTTTATGCCTTCTATTCCTTCTGTCTGGAAAGTTCTTCTCCCCAAGTATGCATATGACTCCCTCCATTCTCTCCCTAAGATCTGTACTCAATGCCACCTTCTCAATGATGTAACATATCAATAAATGAAGATCTTAAAAATACTCAACATTTTTTAAATTAAAAACTCAATAAAATAGAAACAGATTAATACTTCCTTAAATGGTAAGACATATATCTTTTTGTTGAGGGGACGAAGTCTTGCTCTGTTGCCCAGGCTGGAGTACAGTGGTGAGATCTTGGCTCACTGCAGCCTCTGCCTCCCAGATTCAAGTGATTCTCCTGCCTCAGCCTCCCGAATAGCTAAGGTTACAGGCGTGTGCCACCACGCCTGGCTGATTTTTGTATTTTTGAGCAGAGACAGGGTTTCACTATGTTGGCCAGGCTGATGTTGAACTCCTCACCTCAGGTAATTTACCCACCTCGGCCTCCCAAATTACTGGGATTATAGGTGTGAGCCACTGCATCTGGCTGTAAAACATTTATCTTATACCCAATAATGCTTAACAGTAGAACTCTAGGATTATTCCTAATAAAATCAGGAACAAGGGAAGGATGTTTTCCATCATCACTATTATTTAACACCAGAGATACTAGGCAACCCAGAAAGAAAAAGAAACCACAGATAAAGAATTGATAAGATATATCTAATTTAAGCCAAAGCACTATCAGATAAAGCCCAAAGATTATTATTGGAATGACTATTAAAAATAGTAAGAATTTGGTAAGGTTACAGGAGGCAAAGTTAATATACAGGAATCAATAGCCTTCATATATTCCAACAATAATCAGTAGAAGAAAACATGTCATAGACAATAGTAAACCCAAAGGATAAAATATCTAGGAATGAAATTAATAAGAAATATACAAGATCTATATGAAGAAACCATTACTGAGGGACAAAATAAGACCTGAACAAATGAAAAGACATAACATATTCTTATAAAATTAACACAATATCAACAAAAATATCAGTTTTTGTTTTTGGAGCTTAAAGTTAGTGGTAAGAATAGTTAAAAACATTCTGAAAACTTAGAATGAAGAGGGATTCACTCTATTAGGTATTAAAACATAAAACCTTAATATTTAAAAACAGTATGGCTACTACTATGTAAATAGAGCAATGGAAATAAATAGAATATATAGGGGAATTTAAAAAATAATTATGATGAAATTTCAAATCAGTGTAGGTAAGCTGGATTATTCACTAAATTATGGTGAGATAATGGGGTAGCCCTCTGGAAAAAAAACGGATACCACTAGTACCAAAGTTAACGAAGGGGGGAAAAATTAAAGCCACACTTCACATGTGACACCAGAATAAATTCTAAATGAATCATGAATTTAATTGTAGTCATAAAAATCATTCTGTGAAAGAATATGTATTTACATAGGAAAATATTCATTTTTATTTTCTAAATGAAATGTTGGCTAAAAAGCAGAATTTAAAAAATACATATGCATGCATTGGATGGTAGATTTACAAGCATCATGTTTCCTTGATGTTTTTTATAAACTGTATACATTTTTAGGCAGGGTGCAGTGGCTCATGCCTATAATACCGTCTCTATAAAAAAAAATTTTTAATTAGCCAGGTGAAGTGTCATGTGCCTTTAGTTCCAGCTACTCAAGAGGCTGAGGTAAGGCAATCGCCTTAGCCCAGGAATTCAAGCTTGCAGTGAGCTATGATCCTGCCACTGCACTACAGTGTCGGCAACAAAGTAAGACTCTGTTTTAAAAATAAGTAAATACCCAGGCGAGGTGGCTCATGCCTGTAATCCCAGCACTTTGGAAGGCCGAGGTGGGTGGATCACTTGAGGTTAGGAGTTAGAGCCCAGCCTGGCCAACATGGTGAAACCTGTCTCTACTGAAAAAATACAAAAATTAGCCAGGCATGATGGTGTGTGCACCTGTAATCCCAACTACTCAGGAGGCTGAAGCACGAGAATCACTTGAACCCAGGAAGCAGAGGTTACAGTGAGCCGAGATCACATCACTGCACTCCAGCCTAGGCAACAGAGCAAGACCTATCTCCAAAAAATAAAAATAAATAAATAATAAAATAAGTAAATAAATATAATAAAATAAATTTTTTAAGTTTAGCATGTAACATTTCTATAATTAGGGGAATGAAAGCATTTTTAAAAGGGAGAAACAAAAAGAAAAAAAGGGAAAAATAAATGAAATGAAAAACAAAATGAGCCTAAAAAATTGTACTTGCCTTTTTCTATCTTTAGATATTCTTGCTCAGTCTGTGAGGCATAGATGGCGCACAACACTGAAAAAACAGAGGCTAGCACCGTTTTCTGTTCTTGAAGAATGATGGGTGGATCATCAGACTGGCAGAACTCATGGCAGACCAGGTCGAAAAGTAAATTCCAAATATCTTTTCCAGTATCAGGACAATATACTTAATAAAGATAATAAAGAAAGTAGTAATTTAAAATCAGCAAAGAATTAAATGAGTAACTGTAGCGCATCCGGATAAACCGTCTTACCAATTGCTTGAATTCCATCATCCACTGTAGTAAGCAATTGTAAAATATGCATGTAAACATCAAGCCATTCTGGATTTTCAGAACTAAAAAGAAAAGTAAAAGCCACAACTTTACTGTCCAGGGGATTCCAATCATTCATCCATTCAATGAATACTTATTACTCTGTGCCAGCCACTGCTCTAAGTGCTGAGGATAAAACAAGGAAAGGAATGAAGTCTCTATGCTCATTAGAGCTTTTATATTCTAATAGAGGAAACAGCAAAAAAAAAAAAAAAAAATCACAAATATTATATAATGTAATCAACACACACAGGCAAGAAGTAAAAAAATCATTTGCCTCTATCTCATAAAAGTAACAATGCAGAAACCTGCTAGTTGATACTTTATCATTTTGGTTTGCTTGAATATCAGAACAAAAATGACTGAGATTTTTAGAGTATGAGAGTAAGGTCCACTGCACCATGCATCAACAATGATGTTCTGAAAACATCTCAGGATTATCCTAGCTCTCTAGCTGAGAACACTAAAACCACATAAGTCTAATTCTTATGATCAACAGTTTGCATTCTTAAAAATCTAAACAGTTTAGAAACTCAAAATTGTAGTTCTTCAACCAAACAAGTGAAAAGACAGTCAACAATTAAAACAATGGTTTGGCAAATGTTTATTTAAGTACTTACTACTTTCAGGGACTATGTTAGGAACTAAGAAAACAGATGTATAAGATGTTATCCCTATCTTCATAAAGTTTATACTCAAAAGGAAAGAAGATTCCTAGTGGGGTAATTATAATAAAGTGGTATGCATGCAGCACTATAGGACTAGGAACTTCGCAGAGCAAGGAGACTTCATTTGCAAGGTCAGGGAAGGTATCTTATGAAAAATGATGTTTACACAGAAACATAAAGGCACAAAGAAGTGTTTGAGGTGGAGGAAACATGCTGTGCCAGGGTCTGGCGACAAGAGAGCCTGGTTCAACTGAAGAAGTAAAGCAAGCTTCACATGACTGAAATGCAGAGTACAAGGAATAAGGATAGAGAGGCATTCTACTGGGCCTATAAGCTGTACTTTATTATTTTGAGAATTTTTCATTTATTTCATTATTTTTTCGCCTATTTATTTAAATTTTGGATTCAGAAGATACACGTTGGGGGTTGCTACATGCATAATGCCGAGGTTTGGGAATACAAATGGTCCCCTTCACCCAGGTGATGTACATAGTATTCCAGCTGTGCTTTTTTGGTTTTTTCTGGACCTTATCCTAAGGAAGGCAACTGAAAAGACTGAAGCATGAGAGTGAGATGAGTGTGTACTTTACACAAACAGCTTTTAAGTCTAGGCTTGGGAAGAAGCAAACATAGAGGCAGGGAATTCAAGTAAAAAAATGTGGCAGTTCTCCAGGTGAGAGACAATAATGGTTTGATTGGCATGGATGGAATCCCAGGAAAAGTCAGGAATAAGGGTTGGAAGCTGACTACAATGGGAAAATACTGGGGCATTCAGTAATGGCTTCTCCATTTCTTCTATGTTATCCAAATAGGATAATGATTGCACCATTTACTGATACTGAGGATACTGATGAAGCAGATTTAGGGAAAGATGATGAATTTAATCCTCACTTGGAAAAAGGACACAAAATTAATAGGTTTTGATGTGGCTTACTCAGCACTAATAATGCACTAAGCAAACTACTAAGCAGATCAATTTCAAAATTAATTTTCCAGTGATTAGCAATAAATAGTTTTAATGACCTGTAAGACCTAGTAATCACTCTTGGCAAGACATTAGAGTCCCAAATTCACTTATTGAAGACTGGCATATAAACACAAGAAGATAAATAAATAAATAAATGACGTGCAACGTTAGAAGCTGTTAAATGTTCAATGTAAAATAACCACACGAAAATGTTTTCTCTTTGATTTAAATTACATAAAATTTCTGATGATGTTAAGACAGAAACCACATTTAATGTTGAATAACAGCCTATAGCTAAATGATAATATAACAGGAACTTTGTAACCATACCATTCTTGCAAAAAGCAAACATGCTGCATTACAAATATTAGTAGTGAATCAATGTAACAAAGAGTGACTGTATACTTCCTTCTGCTGCAAGGAATCTAACAAGACTTATATCTGAGAATACTTCTAGCAATTGCATTTTCCCAGAACACTTGCACGAAAGAGCTCACCTACCGTACTTGTTTGGCAGCCTCAAGTATACAGGGCACAAGCCTAAAAACTGGCTGCTCTTCAGACTCTTCCTGGGGTTGGTCTAGAGGCTGAGAAGCCCCATTTCTGACCCATTCCAACATCAGTTTCTCATCCAAATCAAAGAGCTTGTCCACAACCTCCCCCACCTTCACCAGCAAGTCAACTGCAGAGAATAAAACAGATATTGAAATGAGAAACAAACTGTTAAAAGCAATAGGGTTAAGCAAAATTCTAAAGCTATTCTAAGAAAGCCAAATCTAGCTCAAACAGTACCTATTCCAAGGGTGATTTACTTATCTCCTATGTTTAAATTTGCTTATATTTCCTTATTTTTAAATGAGGAATTTATCAGTGTCCCAGGAGTTTAAGAAATTTTATATCTTCTTCAATCAAAAAACTGTCTCCAAAAAACAAACACACAAAAAGCTGGGCATGGTGGCTTACACCTATAATCCCAACACTTTGGGAGGCTGAGGCTGGGTAACTGCTTGAACCCATGAGTTCGAGACTAGCCTGGGCAACAAAGCAATACCCTGTCTCTACACAAAATTCTAAAATGAACTAAGTGTGGTGGTGCATGACTATAGCCCCAGCTACTGAGGAGGCTGACAGAAAGATACCTTGAGCTCAGGAGTTAGAGGCTGCAGTGGGCTATGATCACACTACTGCACTCCAACCTGGGTGACAGGGCAAGATTCTGTTTCAAACAAACAAACAACTTTATTACCTTGCACTCAAGCCTTTTTTTTTAAAAAAAAAAAAAGTGACTTCTAGAAATAGTTACACGGTTTCCTAAAAATTAAGTAAAATTTAAAACAATTTTTTTTCTAGAGTACATGATGACTCACCATTTGTTGAACTTGACATAATGAAGCAAATGCTATCATAAATAGCTGGATGTTCCCGGATCCTTTCAACCCAGACACTGGCCACTTCTGCCTGGGAAAGGCAAGTAAGCAACAACCTATATGGTAAAAGTGGGTTGAATTTCTACTTTTCAAAAACAGTAAAGGAAATTAGAAAATAAAAAATTAACTTTCTTAGCTACTCTTATGAGTAACATTATAGAATTCATAAAAGGAAAAGCATACCTGCTTGTTTCCAGAAGAGTAGGTGGGTCTGAATCATACAAACAGTGCAACAACACCTGCCTACAAAAACACAGAAGTTAACTGATATGCCTCACTTCTCGTATTTAGAGTATCAGAGTTTTCATTTCATTTTTTGAACATCTTTATTGTGAAATACAGCATGTATACTGAAAAGCCCAAAATATACAAATCTATAAAGAATAATTCTAAAGCAAACACTCGTGTTTCCAAGAAACAGAACAGAGCTGCATCTCTGTAGTCACCATGTGTCCATTCCAAATCACAATTCTCTTTCCCAGCTAGAAATGATGACCATTCTGACTTTTCCAGCAATCATTTCCTTACTTTGCTCTATAGTTTTATTATTTTATATATTTTGGTGTTGCTTTATACCACAGGTAAAAGGATTAAGATGCCATGCTGAATAGACATAATCTGGGAGGTTATTTGGATTCATGAAGATGCTCAAGGAAGGGAGACAGCATATTAAAGAAATATTATACTTATTCTTTTGAGTCTTCATTTATTTGCTGAAAACTATGTATGTAAGATCCACCCATGTTGTTCCTGTAGCTGTTGTTCTTTGATACACTGCTGCAGAGCATTCCCATTGTGTGAAGATAACACAGTTTATTTTTCCAGACTATTGTTGATGGACATTTGTGTTGATTCCAATTTTGGGCTATTTCAAGCAATTCTCTATAATATTTGTATGAGTTATTCTGATGCACACGTGCACAGTTTCTCTTACCATATATGCCCACTATGAGCTGGTCACAGCACATGCATATGTTCCAGTGTGACCAGATAATGCCCAACTATTCTAAAGTGGTTCAACAAATTTATATCCCATCAGCATTTAATTGAATTTATAACATTTGTTAACATTTCTCACTTGCAGATTTTGATAGAGAACACTAGAGACTGAACATAATCCTAAGTCATTTGTTCCATGAATGACTGTAAATTACTGAGGAATAAATACCCCGAACTAGGATCTTAAAGTGCCTCCACAACTAGGAGTTATCTCTTTTTGAGAAACCCAGGTACTTGAATCCTGTAATAAAACCCTTATGGCACCAGCTCTGACAAAAACTGCCTAGAACAGTTTTCTTAACCTATTTTGGGCACAAATTTCTTTGAGATTTTGATTAATAGCCATGAACCCTTTGCCTAGAAAACTAATATACCCACAAAATTTAGCACATTATTTCAGGGCATTCCCAGAACACAGTAACCACTTGGGTTTCCTCCATTAAAAAACCTTCTGCTCAGGACTTTACACATGAAGAAGAGAACTAGCCTCAAAGCAGAAATATGACTCTTTTAATCACAGGAGCACCCCTTTATCTTCTAGTTTGTTGGCAAGTCTTACCCTCTAAGTCAGAGATCTCAGGATGACATTATTCAACAAATCTAGTTTCTGTAGACTCCAGCTGAGTCATTGGGTTCCTTGCACCTAAACTGTTTTAGATTCCAGTTGGCTGCCCCATCTCCAAGTTTTGTCCCACTGGTTTTTCCCCTATCTGGCTTACTGGCAACAGCTGACAATTCAGGTTCCCTTGCTACTGAAGAAAACAGGCTTAAATCCTGAATCATTTCAGTACCTCCTGAAGAAGCCCCTAGCTATCATCAACACACAAGAAGTTCCTAGAGAGTGTGCATCAGGACAGAGGAAGGACTGTTTTCGGATTTGCTACTTTTCCTATGTATAGAATTTCCTTAAGGATATAAATGAATATATTAAAAATGTCATTATATAGTAAGACTTACCCAAGATTTTCATCACTGCTGATGGACACGCATATCTCTTGGAAACAGGCCATATTACCTAAAATTCCCACACAGATTTCCTGCCAAATCAAATTTTACAAGTCACAATGGCTCTAAGGTGAAAGACACATAAACAGAATTATCAACCTGAAAAAAAAAAAAACTTTCACTGAGCCAAGTTTTGGGGCAAGGTGGAGGGGAAGCAGGATAAAGAAATACATATACTACCTATACCCTAATCTGGACAAACTTACCGTATCTAAGAAGGGATGAAAGACATAGAAAAAGAAAGGGCAAAGGCAGGAGCTATGGAAGAAGAATTCTTAACAATAAAATGAGTTTAAAATGATTGATAGGATTGAGATATGCAAACAAAAAGATGTTCAAATAAGGGGAAAGTATCAACAAAGGCAGGAAGGGAATCATGTACATGGCTAATACAGTAGACAATAAAGAAAGTACTCTGGTTGTGGCACAAAGTGGGTGAACAGCATAAGGTAAATATCGCAGGTATAAAGGACTGAGATTAAGGGCTGGGAATGCCATGCTGAAGAGTTAGACTTATTCTGGGAAGTTATTTGGAATCATGAAGATGTTCAAGGAGAAGAGATAACATACTGAAACAGTATCTTAGATTATTCTGGCAGCAAAATGCATAATATATTAATATAGTCCCTCTTTAGCCACGGTTTCAGTTACCCATGGTCAACCTTGGTACAAAAGTACTAAATGGAAAATTCCAGAAACACATAATTTATATGTTTTAAATTGCATGCCTTTTCTGAGTAGCAGGAAGAAATCTTGCACCGTCTCACCCGGAATGTAAATCATTCCTTTGTTCAACATATCCACACTGTATATGCTGCCTGCCCGTTAGTTACTTAGTAGCCATCCTGGCTATCAGACCAACTGTCATGGGATCACAGGGCTTGTGTTCAAGTCACCCTTATATTACTTAATAATGCACAAGAGTAGTGATGCTGGCAATTTGGATACGCCAAGGAGCAGTCGCTAAGTGCTTTCTTTACATGAAAAGGTAAAAGTTCTTGACTTCATAAGAAAACAAAACAAAAAAATATATGCTGAGGTTGCTTAGGATCTATAGTAAGAACAAATCTATCCATGAAATTGTAAAGAAGGAAAAAGAAATCTGTGCATATTCTAAATAGGGTTTAATACTATCCCTGGTTTTAGGCACTGGGGGCCTTGGAATGTATCCCCCAAGGATAAGGGGAGACTAGTGCCTAGGGAAAAGAAGTTTAAAAGAACTTAAGAATCTATCTCAGTAACAGTTAATTAATAAGTAATAACAGTTTATTACCACTCATTATGGCCAGGTACTACTCTAGGCATTTTCCGTGTATCATTTCGTATAATAATTTAGGAGATACGTACTAATAGTATCCCCATTTTTTTTTTGGATGAAGAAACTAAGGCACAGAGAAGTTAAGCAACTTGCCTAAGATCTTAAGATCTCCAACTAGAACATGGCAGAGCTCCAGGGCTTGAGCATTTAACACTATTCCTAACTGAACCTCAGTAATCAAGATGCAAGAGGAGGAGGGCTCTCAGGCATGGAAAAGAATGAAGCTGACGAAGACTCTCAAGGTGAAAGCAAAATAATCCAATGTGACGATAAGGAAGAAAGCAGTTGAACTTGACTCCTAGGTTTCAAGTTGCCTCATTTCCCCAGTCAGTGATATTGGTCCCACTGACAGGAAAATTGAAAAAGAAAGTGCATGAAAAGCTATAATGAGTTCAGATAGTACAGTGTTTCCAAGCTTGCTGAAACATAAGAATCACTCAGGGAGCTCATTAAAAATACAGATTTCCAAGTCTCATCTCAGATCTACTGAATCATAATTTCTAGGATAGAACCTGGAAAACTATTGTTCACCCGGCATATACCAGGTGATTTTTATGATCAGTTAAGTGTGATCATAAATCACTGAGAACATATAGAATCCGGGGTTTGAGAGTAGAGCTGACCCTTGAACAACACAGGTTTGAATGTGTGGGTCCACTTATAGGTGGATTTTTTCCAACCAAACTTGGATTGAAAATACAGCGTCCTCAAGATGCAAAACCTGCATAATAATGCAGAGCTGGCTTTTCATACACACAAGTTCCACAGAGCTGGCTGCAGAATTATGTGTGGATTTTAGTATGGGGGAATGTCTTACAACCATCCCGCATATTTACCAAGGGACAACTGTACAGCATGCAAGCAGAGAATGCCTGAAGAAAGTTGGAGATGTGACATCAGTTACCAGAAGGGAAGTCAAGGTTTTGCTCCCACAGGCAGAGTTGCAACTTAAAGGTGTAAAGAACACATAAGTTCACTAGGAAAATGAATATAATGAGAACAAAGAATCAGGTTCTACACCTTAGAAAGCGTCCATATTCAGGACAGGATAATAAAGGAAAAAAGAAAAAAGCCAATGAAAGGTGAGAGACAAGAGACTGAAGAGGTCAGAGACCAGAGAGTGAGGTGGCACAGGAGCTACAGAAATGGAGTTTCAATATAATGTGAGTGGTCAAATGTTGGGAAATGATTAAGAGTGAGTAGGGGCAGAAAAAAAAACACATACATTTCCCTTATAAACTAAAGAGGGACTAACTGAACTTCCAATCAAAGATAAAGTTTTTCAGTCTTGGCTGTTCACTGCAATCACCTTGAGAACTTTAAAAGCTGCCTGGAGTCTCACACTTGGAGATTCTGCTTTAATTCATCTGGGGTACGGCCTGACTCAAGATTTTTAAAAGTTCCCTAGGGCAAAGCTTCTCAGAGTGTGGCAATGCTCCAGAGCACCAGCATCACCAGGGAACATATTAGGAATCCTGGACCTACTGGACTAGAAACTCGGGAGGTGGAATTGACAATTAGTGATGAGGGGACATAATGAAGTTTGATAGCCCACGTGCCAGGTGATTCTAACATGCAGCCAAGGCTGAGAATCACTGCGGCAGCAGACTATGGTCAACAGATACACATACAATAGTATGACTAATTCCTAAAAGGTGCCATTCCTGACATAAGCTTATTCCTTCATATACTGATAGTGAGTAAATATATTTAAGACAGAAAAACTCTGCACAGAAATAGCATAATTGTCAAATCTTACATTAATACAAGGACTCAAGGAAAAAGTGGTTAATCAGGCCCTAATTCAGACAGAACATTCTACTTAAATAAGAATTTTAATTCAATCTTCAATTGGCAAAAATATACTATGGAATTCTCCATTTTATAATCTCAAAGAAAGAGAGGAAATACAGTACAGTGGTTATATTGGAGTCAGGCCTAGGCTGAAATCCAAGCTCCATGTTTTCCTAGTTGTGTGACTGTGAACACACATCTTCACCCGAGATCTAGTTCTTTAAAAGTTTACCTCACAGTAGTAAGACCAGGTATTCAGTAAACAGCAGGTTTTCATAATAATAATTATTGAACAGATATTTACTAATCATCCATTATATGCATAGCACATGGCAACTCAATTGGCAATAAAGCACAGTACACTGTACAGTACATAAACACCTCTCCTTTAGTCTTTATCTACTGTTTTTGGCAGTTTACTAACAGCAATGACCATTGAAAGCTTACTTACTGGGGAAGGTGTGGGAGGAACAGTACCACCTTGAATAACAGATGCAAATACTGAGAGGGGACAGAAGGCACACAAAAGGAAGCACGGAGACAGCATGAGACAGGGAGTAGAACGATCTGGCTAAATCAGAAGGGCTATCTGGCTATCCAGATTTTATGCTGGAAAGATGAGTTAGGTTGAGAGTAGAAGTCTTGAGCAGCAGGCTGAGTTTAAAATGGTTTTCAAGCAATGGTGGATTTTGTGAGCAAAAAAGAGCAATCAACTGAGAAATGGGAGGCCCGAGCCCTGTTCTCCATTCTGATACATACTAGCAGCATAACAGTGGTTATGCCTAACTCGTCTCCAAAGCTATTAAAGCGTTAATCTTCCTGATCTAGCCTGAATCTAAACTTCCATGATTCTAATAATTTTAAATTATTGTTATTAATAATTTAATATTTTAAATTATTACAGACATGTGGCTCACATGCCTATAATCCCAGCACTTTGGGAGGCCCAGGTGGGAGGATCACTTGAGGCCAGGAGTTCAAGACCAGCCTGGGCAACATAAGGAGACCCTTGTCTCTACAAAATAAAAATAGTAATTAGCTGGGTGTGGTGGCTTATACCTATAGTCCCAGCAACTTGGGAGGCTGAGGTGGGAGAGTTCCTTGAGCCCAGGAGGTCAAGACTGCAGTGAGCTGTGATCATGCCACTGCACTCCAAGCCTTGAAAACACTGTGAGACCCTGTCTCAAAAATTAAAAGAAAAAGTTTTAATAGCAAATTACCTAGGACCTGGCAATGTCCGACAAACATCTGAAGGTTGATTTGTTGATTTATGGTAAGAAAATCAAAGTGAGAAAAATAAATGACTATCCAGCACTATCTGCTCTTATTGCTTCAAAGAAGGCTTTAGAAATGTACATACTTACTCTTAATCGAGGACACTTGGACTTGGCCAGTACTCCCATGAATATATCAGGAGCGTTAAATTCTTGGAGAAATAAAGCCACATCCTGAAAAGAAAAATTATTATTAACTTGGATGTTGAATATTCCTCCCTAAACCCCATAGCTTAGGCAACCATAAAATTCTATATTAAAATTAGAATTTTAGATGCAAGAAAAGCCAAACCACAGGGTTAGGAATTGTGTCAACAGACAAAAGTGATGTTACGGTCTTTACGGTAACTGGTCCCAGACAATGGAACAATTCCATAAACAAATCTAAACTACCTACGACACTCCAGAGGATTATCCTACTCTTTTCTGCCCTGAATCTATTTACCTTAATAATTTTCCTACCCACTAGGAATTCTCATTAAACACATTCAAACACATTTGCTGATTACATATCAGCTATTATGCTAGAAGTGAGGGATAAAGAAAAGAGTAAAACTCCTGGGCGCAGTGGCTCACATCTGTAATACTAACACTCTGGGAGGCTGGTTGGGAGACTGGTTAGAAGGCCGAGGTGGGCGGATCACTTTAGTCCAGGAGTTCAAGACCAGCTTGGGCAAACATGGTAAAACTCCATCTCCACAAAAATACAAAAATTAGCGGGTGTGGCAGCACATGCCTGCAGTCCCAGGTACTTGGGAGGCTGAGGTAGGAGGATCACTTTGGGCCTGGGGAGGTCAAGGCTGCAGTGAGACATGACCATGCCACTGTACTCCAGCTTGGGCGACACTGCGAGAAAAAAAGGAAGAGAAAAAAAAAAAGAGTATAACTTGGCTGGGCGAGATGGCTCACAACTGTAATCCCAACACTTTGGGAGGCCAAGGCAGGTGGATCGCTTGAGCCCAGGAGTTCGAGACCAGCCTGGGAAAACATGGTGAAACACCATCTCTACAAAAAATACAAAAATTACCTGGGCATGGTGTTGTACGTCTACAGTCCCAGCTACTCAGAAGGCTGAGGTGGGAGGATTGCTTGAGCACGTGAGGCAGAGTTTGCAGTGAGCTGAGATCTCGCCACTACACTCCAGCCTGGACAACAGAGTGAGATTTTGTCTCAAATAAAAACAAAATTCCTTCTTGTCCTCCAAGAGCTTAAAACACGGTAGGGGAAAGAAGCTAAGAACTGCTATTGGGTCCTGTCCAAAACCAACACTTGTGTTTTCAAAATTATCAATAGAATATAAATTCTGGTCACAATGTAACTGCAGTAGCCTCATAACTTCTTCCTAGAGAGTCTGCCAGTGTCTAAAGGGGCAGAACATACATAGCCATAGAGAAGCACAACATTTGAGTGAACATGTGATTCCAAATGGGCCAAATCTCACCTAGAAATGTAAGACAAAAGGTAAATCAGTTTTCTTGGGGACTTGCACTGTAAAATATATAAATAAAATTAAGTTTCTGGTTATCCACTGCCTCAGATTTTCACTAAATTTGAGGTATATATTTGAGAAGCCTTAACTTAAAATATAAGCTGGATGGCTTATGTGAAAACTCACCCAGAAGGACCCCAGAGCATCTCAAAGAAAGAGGCAATTATCCTCCACAGCAAATGTAACCAGTAACCGGCCAGACAACTGATTGGGAGGGACACACTCTACTTACTAAAAGACCATAGTCAGGGAAAATACTATTTTCAAGGATAACACTCTAAACTGAAAGTCATTAACAGCAGATTTTCTTCACTGTAAGTGATCAAGCTGTCTGTCCTGTGAGCAATTCTGTCACATGCAGAAATGTTTAAATTTAATGATAATTCCTTAAGTAGCACAAGGATGGCCTAACAATATCAACACCAACAGTAATAACGGCAATTAACATTCATTGACAAGTATTAAATGCCAGGCACAGTGAAGTGGACTGCATGCTATTTCATTTAATTCTCAAAACAACTCTATCAACTAGTTATTATTAGCCCCATTACACTCATAAGCAAACTGAAGTTTTAAAAGGTTAAGCGAGATTATACAGTCTCAATAGAGCAAAGCTAGGATTTGAACCCACATGAGTCTGATTTGAGCCTATGGTCTCTTTTTTTTTTAAAGAAATGGGGGTCTTGTTATGCTGTCCAGACTGGAGCAGTGGCTATTCACAGATTCACAGGCATTATCATAGCTCACTGTAGCCTCCAACTACTGGGCTCAAGTGATCCTCCTGCCTCAGCCTCCCAAATAGCTGGGAATACAGGCAAGTACCCAGCAAGACTATGTTCTGAAACATCACAACATGCTACTTCTCAGATATTCATCTATTCATTCATTACTCACCAAATATTTTCTGAAAAACCTAATAGGCACTGTTTTAGGCTCTAGGGACACATCAGTGAACAAGCTAAATAAGGGATCAGTCCCATGGAATTTTCATTCTAGAGAAATGAACAAACAATAAATACATAAACAACTAAACTATACAATTTCTAAATGCTACAAAGAAAATAAGATGGTATGTGCTAGAAACCAAGATAAACGGGGCTACTTTAGACACGACATTAGAGAAGGTATTTCAGAAGAGGTGACATTATGCTTTGATGAGAAGGAATTTAAATCCATCAGAGGACACATGTAACTGAGTGAAGTGATTCTGTGGGAACACAAAATAAGAAAGGGTAATTCTGCCTGGAGTGTCTGGAGTGGCATCACAGAGGAGGTGACACTGAAGCCAGGCCATAAACAATGAGAAGGATTTTGCCAGCTGGAAGCCATTCCACACCAAGTGGCATGAACAGCACTCATAGACACGTGAAAGTATAGTTAGTATCTGGCAGTCTCTAATCCTCGCGCACTGAATTCATGGTTACAGAGCAATAGGAGACAAGGCTGAGATATAAACTCACTAGACTTTGTGCCAGGGACCTCAATGGTCAGCGGAGAGCTCAGTTCTGAGTGGTGCCTCAAGGGCACCTCTTATAAGGGAGCAGAAGAAGACCAAAAAGAACATGACTTTGCCCTCCACCAACAACCTCCTTCAAACAGCAGCGCTGTTTTCTCAATTTTAAAACTGTGATTTTCATTCTAAGAGTTCATTTAAAACACAGGTTTTATTTATTTAAAAAAAAATTTTGTTTAACCATAATTTATCAATAATTGTAGAACAAATAGAAGGTAGATCTGAACAATACTCTCAACCAACCTGATCTAACGGACATTGATAATAAGATACTCCACCCAGCAACAACAGAACACACATGCTTTCTAAGTGAACATGAAACATTTACCAAGATAGACCATATTCTGGGCTATAAAACAAGTCTCAACACATTTAAAAGGATTCAGTGTTCAGTGACCACAGCAACAGAAAGATAACTGAAAAATTCCCAAATATTTGAAACTTAAATTATCTACGAACCAAAGAAAAAGTAAAGGATATTAGAAAGTATTCTGAACTTTCACGGACATGGTAGCTTACACCTGTAATCCCTGTACTTTGGGAGGCCAAGGAGGGTGGATCACTTGAGAGCTGGAGTTCAAGACCAGCCTGGCGAACATGGTGAAACCCCATCTCTACAAAAAATGCAGAGCGAGACCAAATGTTGGAAAATAAATAACACAAATCTTAACCCATTGGTCAAGGTAGAAATAAGAAAGGAAATGGCAAAGTAAAAAAAAAAAAAAAAAAATGTAAACACAACATATCAGAATTTGTAGAATAATGGTAAAGCACAAATATTTAGGGAACATTTTTATAGTACTAGATGTCTATCTTTAAAAAGAATGATTTCAAAGTATAAAGTACGTGGACAACTGATTTTTGACAAAGACACAAAAGCAATTCGTGGAGAAAGGACAGTCTTTTCAACAAATGAGTTAGAACAATTGAATATCCACAGGCAAAAAAATAAAACTTCAATCCATCCTTGCACCATATACTATACAAAAATTAACTCAAAATGGATCACAGACTTACATGCAAAACCTGAAATTATAAAGCTTTTAGGAGAAAATATAAGAAAACAACACAGTTAAAAAGCAGGCAGATGATTCAAACAGGTACTTCACCAAAAAAGATACACAGAGTAAAAATAAATACATGAAAAGATACTCATCATTAGGAATTCAGGAAGTCCAAATTATAATCACAATGAGATATCACTACATACTTATTAGAATGGCTAAAGTTAAGAAGACTGACCATACTAAGTGTTGGTGAGGATAAGGAGAAGTTCGACCTGGAACC
>NW_016107354.1:7928292-7962418 GCF_001604975.1 Cebus imitator
AAAAATTCGCCGAGATTGGTGATGCACACCTGTACTCCCAGCTACTCCGGAGGCTAAGGCAGGAGAATCACTTGAGCCCTGAAGGTGGAGGTTGCAGTGAGCCAAGACTGCACCATTGCACTCCAGCCTGGGCAAGAGGGACTCTACCTCAAAAAAAAAAAATTATCAACAGCATATTTTAAATATGTGAAGTTTTCTGAATGTCAATTATACTTCAAAATAATATGTACTTTTTTGTGTGTTAATTATACCTCAATAAAGTTGTTTTTAAAAAAAATGACTAAAACAATGAATAGCCATTGACAATTTTTAAGAAAATGAGTACAATTAAGTCTATATTCCTGGAAAAAAGATAACACGGGTGGCAATGTAGAGGATGGAAGGAAGGTGAAAGAGACTAAAACAAGGATTTTAATCAGGGAGCTATTCCAAAAGTCCAGGTAATAAAACAAGAGAGATTATACAGGTCATTTCATCTCTTTTGGCCTCTACTTTCTTAGCTGTAAAATAAGGATACTACTTATATCACAGGGTTATTGTGAAGATCAAATAGAATACTATACATGCAAATGCTTTTGAGCTATTGAATGAAATATGGATATTAAAATACAATTATTAACATTGCAATTATAGACATATAATTATTTATTGTCCCTTTCTTCTAATATCACAGTATATTAGCGGTCTTCTAACTCCTAACCTGCTCTCAAACATATGGCCAGAGTTCTCTTTAGGTAGATAAATATCAGAACTTTCCTGGCCTATATGTGTGTAGGAATATATTCATAAGAGCTATGTATTTAGTCCAAATCTAATGAGAGCTCAGATCCTCCAGCCTCAAAGACAGAAGTTTAGCATTGATAGCTCCTGGGACCTCATTCCCTATATCATATACAGGTGTGATTACAGACAGGCAATAAGGCTTTTCCCCAGAGACTGAAGGACTGAACCATTTTAAAACATCCACTCACCACCTCCTCACTCAACAGTCTTTTCAGAGTTTTGTTTCCAGCCTCATACCTCATCCATTGACATATCCCATACTCTGCAAATTTCATTCTCCATTTCTTCATCAAGCTCCATCTGCTGCTCCTCATCATCTGAGCTAGATTTGGTGTTTTCAGGGCTAACAATCTTCAGAAACACAAAGAAAGAAAGCATGAATAAAAGTTGTCTACAGTACTAACCAGGTACCCAAGTACAGCAGGTGATTGAATAACATTTCCTTATAATGTTGATGAGAAAAAAATTTGATTCCTGGCCAGGGCCACCGTCTGTGTGGAGTTTGCATGTTCTCCCCATGTGTGCATGAGTCTGCTCCAGATACTTTAGTGTCCTCACACATCCCCAAAATTTGCACATTAGCATAACTGGTGTGTCTGAATGGTCCCAATCAGAGTGAGTGTGTGTGTGTATGTGAGTGTGCCGGTGAGGGGATGGCATCCTGTCCAGGGCTGGTTCCTGCCTTGCACCTTGAGCTGCTGGTACAGGCTCTAGCCACCCTCAACCCTGAACCACAGCAAGTGGGTTGGAAAATGGATGAATACAAATTATTATAAAACAAAAATCTGTAAAAAAGACAATAATCGTAGAGATGCACGACAATAAATTATATGGTAGGAAAATGCTCAGTAAGCCTGCCTTATTTGTTATTGTTTTTGGACTGTGCAGTAGTAAGAGGTGGTCATTTTTGCTTTGTAAACATTTATTCCTTCATTTAACACACCATCATTACTACCACCATCACTCACTAATTCACCAAAACTGGGTAAATAATTATCTTGTTTTTATTAATCTTTCTTCAATGTATTCATAACTCACATTTATCTCAATGTTTAATATTAGAAGTGTTTTGGGTCCTCATTTAGAAGTTTGGCGATGTTCTTGTGTCCAGAAATGTGCCACAGGAACTTAACTCGTTTATATCAATTAGCCTATGATAAAATTGGTTTCATTATCAGTCATTTTGCTTAAAGTCACAATTTCCAAGAACCTACTAATGTTAAGTGAAAACGTACTTTAATATTAACCCATAATCGTTTAGAAGTCACAAAGAGGCTATCAGCAAAGTATCTTGTCTTGCAAAAATCTTCTTTTAAAAACTTAGTGTCTTGGGTAGATCTATTCTTTCAACATTCACAAATACTGTTGCTAGGCACTGGGATGGATATATAAAGATGAGTAAGATATAATACCTTACTTTTAAGCTACTTTTTTTTTTTTTTTTTTTTACTTTTAGGATTTAGTGGGGAAAGGCATGTAAAGGGATAGTCATATTAGAAAAGGCTAAGTGATTCAACTGAATTGTGGACAAAGAGTTGTGGTAGCAAAATGATGGACCAATGACCTATTCCTGGGAGAAGATGTGAAACACTTCTCTTAGGAGGTGATACTTAAGCTAAATCTTGGAGGAAGAATAGTAGTTTGTCTTGTGAAGGAGAGAAGTGAGTATTCACAGGAAAATCCAAGTTGAGTTAAGAAAGGGCCTAGCATGTTGGGGAAGAACAGTTCAGTGTTGATGGAACAAAGTGTATCATGGAAAGATGAGGCCGGAAAATGTACAAGAGCCCTAAATACCAAGCTTCAAGAAATATGTATTTTTCTCCTAGGCAACAGGAACTAAGAGCAGTATCACGAATAGCCCTGTCTTTAAAGATTATTCTGGCAGCTGTGTAGAAAATGAACTGGAGAGGCCAGAGATGGGAAGCAAAGAAACCAATTAGGGAAATACGGGGAGAAGAAAACGCATATTTACTGACAGCCTCCTGTAAGTCAAACACCATGCTAAGCACTCTATGGCCATTATAAGCTCACTTAACCTACACAATAACCCTATATATAATAATATAAATATTATAAGCCATTTTATAGAAATTAAGAGAGAAATAGAGGTTCTGAGCCATTAGGTAACCTGCAACTAGTAGGTAATTAAATTGTGTTTTTTGATTTTTTGGTGTGTTTTTTTGAGACAGGGTCTCACTCTGTCCCCCAGGCTGGAGTGCAGTAGCTGGATCATAGCTCACTGCAGCCTCCAACTCCAGGCTCAAGCGATCCTCCAGCCTCAGCCTCCTGAGTAGCTGGAACTACAGGCATGCACCATCATGACCGGCTATTTTTTTTTTTTTTTTAAGTTTGCAGAAACCAGGTCTCTCTATATTGCCCAGGCTGGTCTCCAACTCCTGGCTGAAGCGATCCTTCCGCCTCGGCCACCCAAAGTGTTGGGATTACAGGCGTGAGCCACCGCACCTGACCAGAAGCCGCGTTCTTTATATAAAAGTTGTATAACCCTAAAGTCCCCATTTACTCTAATACAACGATAGTCCATGACATACATAAATTAAGGACTTGGGGTTCAGAAATGACAGTGGGGCTGGGGAGCAAAACCCAAGCAATGTAGTTACACGATCATGTATTTCTGGAGAACTTGCAAAAGCAAAATATAACCCCAAGAATTCCAGCATCCCTGCCATTATACTTTCCTTTGTGTCGAGAGACCTGGAGACGCCCCAGATAGTTTTGGGGTCCGCAGCAGCGGGAGAAACGCAAGGAGCGAGGTCCCGCAGCGCGCGCCTGGGGAGGAGTCTTCGTGGGGATGGCGGCTCCCGGGGCGGTAGGAGCCGCCGGAGATGGAGCCCGGGTGCCTGAGGGATGTGAGGAAATCCCACGCGTGGCGCGAATTTCCACACCTGGATGAGTCCGCTGAGGACGCCAAACAGCCAGTGTTTGCTGTAGACCGTGCTCCCTATGCAGTCTCCCCCAGCGACCTCCTCCTCCTCCTTGTTGCGACCGGGCGGCGGCGGCGAAGGGTTGCGATCCATAACTTGGCCGCGTCCCGCGCAATAGGGCTGCGTCGGAAGCTGCAGAGGAGACGATAGGCGTCCTCGTGCCAGAGCGCCTGGTGCAGCCGGCGCGACTCCCCCTACAGCGCCGCCTGCTGTTGGGAGCCTGGCCAGCCTGAGAGCCAGCCAAGATAGCATTACTTCTCCCCACCCCATCCTATTCAGTTCCCAGGCAAGAACATACTCATTATTTGCCACCTTCACTGAATCACGTGTTCCATTTCTCCAGGAACCCTTAGCCTGATTGAAGAAGGAAGTGTAGGGGACAGGGAGGAAGCCTCAGGAACAGATGTGAATCTCAAAGCTAGCCGACCTATTCCATTCGCCTTCTGTTCCTAGAATCCTCTGATCTCTGGCCACTGTTGCCATTCCTAAAATATCCGTGGGCGAAGCCGGATGACTTGTGAGGGATTTCAGGGATCCAAACTGATTCGAAAAGCTAAAGAGGCACCATTTGTTCCCATTGGAATGGCTGCTATTGCAGCCGTTTATACAAATTGAAGAGCAGGGGAAATACTAACAATATCCCATCAGCTGATCTCATGCATGTGGCAGTCCAGCTTTGTTATAGGAGCAATGACTGTTGGTATGGGCTATTCCATGTATCTGGATTTCTATGCAAAACCTAAACCTTAGAAGAAGAGATGTTGTTTTTGTCTTGTTGGAGTCACTTGCTTTAGTTATCCATCTCATTATTGAAGTTACATGTTTATGTTGAAAATAAATTATTTGAGTAGGTTCAGATGATAACACGGTGTTCTGAATATTCGTTTCCTTTCGTGTAGGCTTCATTTGCCTGGTGACCAAATTATTAATGACTAATTCACTAACTAGATCATTCAGGGGAGTCAAATTAACGCACAAGAAACACATCATCTAAATGCACTTGATGGTGTTAAGATGTCCAACTTCTTAAACTGTTAAGATGAAATTAATACTAAGGAAGATAGCATACCAATCCTGAAGTACTCCCAGTTTGCTGCAGGATCTTGCATGCTTTGAATACTGAGTCCAATTTACCTCACTTAACTTTTTTCTGTCTGTCTTGTGGACTGGCTGGCTCTTTTAGAACTCTTTCAAAAAAGTACTTGAAATGTAACTTGTAAAGCCTCCCACAACTGACAGTATTGTGTGCATGTGTTTAAACCAAATCTAAAAAGCTTACTACAGAGCTGTATAGTATAAGTATTGATTAAAGAACCACAATTGTAAAAATGAGAAAACCTTAATTACGGATTTCAGTTTAGCACTTTCATAATTGCAGAATTATATTTTTGTTGCTGTTTTCTTAGAATAATTTTTCAGTATCATCTTGAAATAGAAATATGTATTTTAGGCACCCATGCACAAGTAAATAAAAAACTCTTTAAATGAGTGCATTATTTTCTTTGCGAGAATCGTAAACATATTATGATGGAATTGATTTATTACAACACCCACTTTGATTTAATGAAATGAAATTTATAGATGATATAACCTACTTCCATATGAAATTTCAAAAATATCAATATAATGTCCAAACAGGAATGGAGACATGAAATTATTTAAAATAAAATAATGTGTATTTGAATATTTTAAACACTCAGTCACAACTATATTAGAAAACATAATGAAGTGTCCAATGTTTGCCTAGAATCACTGTGACACTTATGTCAAAGTCAAATAAAACATAGAGATTAATTTCTAAATTTAAAGCATTTTATTCAGTAAGTAAGAATTGCCATTCAGGGCATACACACAGATGAGACAGGTGGTCATCTTCTATATATCTGAGGAGCAAAGAAAAGATTGGGGTTTTACAAAAAAAGATAAATGTTACATGTTGTTTTGAAATAAATTTTATTGGCTTTAGTAAGTGTTGGAAATAGATGCTTGGTGCCACAAAGAAAAATTAGAACTGAGACAAGGGATTTTTCAGCAACACAATTTTTACTTCCTGGACTGCAAGAAGTGTACTCCTGTAGTCGTCGTGTCCCAAGAGTGTAATGAATAAAGGAACACACACAAATTTAGCCCTTAAGCATTTGGGGTTGTCCTTACTGCTGTGTCTGATCTCCATTGGCTGGAGCCAGACCTCACAACCTAAACTAAAACATGATTGGCTAACAACTTAAAACTTTTCTAAACAGGTGAAAGCAATGGAAAGCTAGGACATGCCTGTGAGCACGTACAGCACAGATATCTTGGTTAAAGTACAAGGACATAGAGTGTACTACGTGCCTGTAAGCATGGCATATTTAACAGCTACATAGGATAGGGCTTAACAAAGTTATTAGCACACCTATTCTTTAACAAGAAGGGAAACTTTAAAAAGGATCTTTTCTACTTTCCACAGTAAGGTTTGGGTGAACTTGCAAGCTAGGATTGGTGAGAGCTGGCAGCAGGTAAAATTAGTCTGAGAGTCACAGTAGGTTGTTTCTGCAGCTGTTAGATAAAACTGGTCTCCATTTTACAAGAGGCAGTTTCAGCAGCCAGGCTTGCAGAAAGTTACTTTTTTGGAGCAGTGCCATGTGCTCCAAGTGCTTTTTTCCCCCTGGCCTTTCGACCCTGTTTTAGTTGGGCATGACCAAAATGGCCCAAGTTGTATAATCAACTTTCGTACCTAGAATCACTGTAAACCCAACCATTATAAAGGCAAAATGATATAGGGTAGTACCATCACAGATGTGCCTTTTCAAAATCTTGAACATTTAATTATTAAATTTCTACCAAAACAAAGTTCCAGCTGACTCAGTAATTGTATTTCTGGAAATTTAAAAGTCTATTAAAATTGGGCAAAAAATAATCTGTGTTAATATATAAAATGCAATTGACTCCTATGATCAGATAACTATAAACATGTTTTTCACCTTATATGCAGGGGTAGATCCAGGTTTTGTAGAGACTAAGTTATGACATTTGGGGAACCCTCTTTAAGGTAAAACAGAATAAGTTTACAAATATTACGTTAGTTAAAATAAAAATATTATTTGGAATGGGAAAAAAGAAATCACAACGAATTACCATTTTAAATAATTGACAAGTACCACAAACATCACAAAAGCCAGTACAATAATGAAATATGTTTACTAATAAACATACTGACATACTTCTACAGTCCTTTTTCAACATATTTTTGCTGAATTTTCTTTTATCATCTCTCCATATGACAATGATAATAAGATAATTTCTATAGATAAAGAGGTAGTTCTCGTCTTCCTATAAGCGAGAGCTTAAAGAAAAAAAATGAAAATAAAGAAAAAAGAAATAAAAATAGGTAGTTCTGTCTTTAGCATAATTGGGTTTCTTTATTATTATTGGTAATTTACAAAAGTTTTTTTCAGCTTCACAAAAGTTTGATAATATTGTAAATTTTTGACTGTTGTCAAATTTGGAAAACCTTCTTGTAGGGAGAACTCCATTTTGACTAGGATTCAATGACCATCAAATCTTCTGCTATGATTTTACAGTTCTCCATGGACTCATGTCTCTGTACATTTCAGATTTGTTTCTTCTCAGCTTCCCACATACTACTGTGTTGGGGCCTATAGGACATGTTCATATTGACGTATGACCTCTGCTTTTGCACCTGTGAGTCATCTCAGTAGGGAGTAGGAGCACAATTATGGGCCTTCCCTACTCCATGACAGCAAGCAATGACTTAATTATACTTCAAAGTGACTGCAAACCACAAAAATATATCCCCCTAAGTGGAAGCCATCTGTATTCCTAACTCCATGTCTCCTCCTTCAGATCCAAAAAATGCCTGTAATCACCCCAGTGCCACTCAACACAAGAGGAAGTATGATGGTGGGGATGTTGGCATGCACAGAGTCCAAGGTATTAACTGCTTACAGTTAAAATATTTTACTTTGTTGGGAGGCTGAGGTGGGCAGATCACCTGAGGTCAGGAGTTCGAGACTAGCCTGACCAACATAGAGAAACCCCATCGCTACTAAAAGTACAACATTATCTGGGCATGGTGGTACATGCCTGTAATCCCAGCTACTCAGGAGACTGAGGCAGGAAAATCTTTTGAACTTGGGAGGTGGAGGTTGCAGTGAGCTGAGATCATGCCATTGCACTCCAGCCTGGACAGAGTGAAACTCCATCTAAAATTTTTTTTTATTACTTTGCAGATATTCAAACTATTTGGCCATATGAGCACTTTGCTAGGGCCTCTCCCAGAGGCCCTTCACTTGGCCAAATGATGAAGCTTAAGCTCCAGGTCCCCTCACTTACATGGAGCCATTCAAGGGCTCCATTCAAAGGCTCCATGTAAGTGAGGGACCCTGAAGTTTAAGCTTCATCAGTTTCACAGTAAATCTGCCTCTGCCTAGATGCACATCAGGCAGCACAGTTCAAAGGCAAGCAGGATGCAGGATGATTCTTAGTTTTCAGCACTTCCCATGCATTGTAAGATGCATGTATCTCTGACCCATCCACTAAACACCCACCAATTATTGTGCCAACCAAAAATATCCAAGAACTGGGATGGAGATGGGAGTGGGGTCAGTACTGTCCCTGTTGATCACTAAGTTCACTGATCTCTCTCTCTCCCCCAGGGAATGACAAGTCTTGAGAGGAATTATTATGCCATTCCCAAAGAAGTCGGCACGTTCAGCAGCATCCCCCAAACCCCAGTGCCTAACTCAGCCTTTTATACTGCAAGAAGCAGCACATTGGGAAACAGGTTGAAAGATCTTCCTTGAGGTCTTTATTCTGTCTTTGAGGATGATTTAAAGGTTTTTCCCAGCAAGACAAAGATTGTCAGTCACACAGATCCTGTCCTGAGCAGCCCATGAGACAGTACTGGTCCCTGAAGCAGACAGAGATTCACTCCATGCAATTGTTCCTGTCTTGACTCTCGCTCTCCCTACTAGCTCCAGGAACCTGCATTACCTGTTTTTTAGCAGCCCGTGAACCCTCAAGCCCCTTGTGTGTGTGATATTTCCATGAGCATGGAAATATTTGTCCGAAATCCTGGATTGTCTTTATGCATGGCAGAGTAGACTTCCAAGTGTCTCTGCTCCCTGGAATGCCAAGAACACATGAAGTAATTACAGGATGCTGACATCACGTTGAGGCTTAAAGGAAAAAAGCTCTCTATGAAATTCAGGACTTCATTTTGCTAAGGACATTGCATTTCTTACATTGTTCACATCTTCCCAAAGATGTGAAACTTGGAAATTGTCTCCCCTAAAATCTTCACCTCCTACCTTTAAACACAAATATGAAAACCATTTAGTAGATGTGTAGCCATCTCCTTTATCTTGGGCTGAACATTTTTTGGATAAAGAAAAGGGTTATGAATGATCTTGTAGTTGCGAATGGGCCTTCATCAGATGAGATTGAAGGTGTGGCTCTCACTGATGGTAGCTACAGAGAAATCAGGCAGTTTTGCGCATGTTCATGGGGGAAATGTCTGCATCTTGATGATGAATATATGAATTTTCATGAAAGAGTTAATGATTTATTCAGAAAGGAAAATTGAGGAATATTAATAAGGGTTACATAACACTTTGATGGCAGCCATTTTGTCACTAGATATATATGAATTCACCCAGCAAACCTTTGTTTAAAGCCCTTGTATCATTGGAGACACAGGGGTGAAGAAGATAGACAAGGGCCTTGCTCTGGAAGACCCACATTCACACTGCAGGGGAGAGAGGCAATAAAGAAAGAAATGGGCCGGGTGCGGTGGCTCATGCCTGTAATCCCAGCACTTTAGGAGGCCAAGTCAGGCAGATCACCTGAGGTCAGGAGTTTAAGATCAGCCCGACCAACATGGAGAAACTCCATCTCTACTAAAAGTACAAATTAGCCAGGCATGGTGGCATGTGTCTGTAATCCCAGCTACTCAGAAGGCTGAGGCAGGAGAATCACCTGAACCCAGGAGGCGGAGCTTGCAGTGAGTCGAGACCATATCATTGCACTCCAGCCTGGACAAAAAGAGCAAAATTCTGTCTCAGAAAAAAAAAAAAAAAGAAGAAATGAATAAGATAATTTCTACTTCGTAGAAAGTAACATAAGATAATGTACTGGAGAGTGTCTAGAGGGACCAGGAAGCTCTTTAGGTAGGATAGTCAGGGATACCCTCTCTGAGAAGATGGCATCTGAATTAATGTATACTTGGATGTTTGATGGGAAAAAAAATTGTAAAAGTTTACCTTTTAACAAAATGACCAAACAATGGACAAAGCAGACAACCTGCCCCCTTTACCTGGCATTCCCATCCCTGAGCCCCGTCCCACCCCTGACTCTTACCTCCAGAAAATAGGAAGATGGTATCAAATCATCCGGCGCGAAGGAGACTTTCTGGCTAGGGAAGCCGAGACAAAGACCAATGGTCCTGCATTTGCACTGGGTGAGCACAACCCAAACAACAGATGAAAACCTCACAGGGTGTGCTGACTCACACCTGTAGTCCCAACAATTTGGGAAGCCAAAGTGGATGCATGGCTTGAGCCCAGGGGTTCAAGACCAGCCTGCGTAACACAGCAAGACCTCATTTCTACAAAAAATGAACAAAGTTAACCAGATGTGGTGGCACGCACCTGTGGTCCCAGGTACTCAGAGGGTTGTTTAAGCCCAGAAAGTCAAGGCTGCTATGAGCTGTGATTGTGCCCTGGACAACAGAGTGGGACCCTGTCTCAAAAAAGAAAAACAACAATAAAAATCTCTCCAGCCTAAATGAGATAACATAAGGCCTTGGAAAATGTGACTATTAGGATTGTGGCAGGCGTGTCCACTCTCCTCTGATCCGAGTTGGAACATGCATCAGATACCCCATAGCCTGGCCCCTCTTCTTCCAGCTTCCTCCATTATTACTAACTGGCTCAAGGTCTGCATGTTTCCCAATTCAGACACTTGAGAGCAGTATCTCAGAGGGCTATAGTGAGCATTAACTAAGATCACATATGTAGAGTGCTCATGAGGCAATGCATTGCTTTTTGTAGTGAATAATAAGCATTCTGGCTCTAATTTTATCCTCCCTCCAAGTGACCAGTTCACATGAAGCCTGAAGTGGACAAGCTGCTTGCTCACAGTCACCTCTCTAGTGGCAATAAAAACAAAGGGATCAAGGTGATCATCTTAGCACCCAAGTCCTGAACACAAGTCAATTCATGCCTTCCCTAGTTACTCAAAGGTTATTGAAAGTACTGCACAGGCCAGGTACAGTGTCTCATGCCTGTAATCCCAGCATTTTGGGAGGCTAAGGTGGGAGGATCACTTGAGCCCAGGAGTTCAAGACCAGCCTGGGCCACATAGTAAGACCCTGTCTCTACAAAATTTTTTTTTAAAAATTAGCTGGATGTGGTGGGGAGCACCTGTGGTCCCAGCTACTCAGGAGGCTGAGGTGGGAGGGTAGCTTGAGCCCAAGAAGTTGAGGCTGCAGTGAGTGGTGATCATACCACTGCACTCCAGCCTGAGCAACAGAGCAAGACTCCGTCACAAATAATAATAACAGTGTTATACAGGTAGTAAATTAAAGCCCTAGGTTGGATGGCCTTTAGTTTATCTCAAAATGGTAACTAGAAAGCCCAGATCCAAGTAATGGTTTGAAGCTACCAATTCATGTAAAATGAAAATTCCTTTCTCTTTTCCCAGTTCAGCCCATTATAGAGGGGCACTTCAGTTTGGAGGGGGGTGAAAACTTTGTTTCCTTTCCCGCCTCCTTCTTTCATAGAGGGACAGCTGCTCTTTCTGACCTCTCCCAGATCAAGGGGGAAGGAATGGAAGCAAGAGGAGAGGGAAAGGAAAATTCTTACTTGACTGGTATTTTCCTAAGAGGGTTTCATGTTCTTTGGGCCCAGCAGGTGTTTAAAGCTGACTCTGTGTGTGTGTTGTGGGTTCTTCACATATACCACCTCCGTCGCTGGAGGCGCCTCTCCATAGCTCCCTTGAGTAGTGATGCAACCTCATCCATCTTTCTTGCCTCTTCTCAGCTCCTATTGCTCCCACATACAGATTTGATATGAGATTCACAGATTAGTAGCCAGGGTAGTACATGGAATACATTCATGGGAGGAGTGATTAAATAAACTCATATGTGCAAACGTGTTTTATAAACTCTAGACTACAATGAAATTGCTAGTTTCAGCAAATGGCTAAGAATGTTGGTTCTAGCATCAAACTAGCAATGCAACTTGTGTATGTTACTTAAACTGTCTCTGCCTCAAGTTTCCTGAGCTCTAAAACAAGGATAATTAAAGTATGAAGATCCAGTGGATAACACAAGAAAGTGCTTAGACCAGTGCCTGACCCATGGTCAGTGAATCATGAATAGTAACTGTCATTCTACCACTTTTACCATGATCACACATTCTTTCACTGCCATTGGCTAGTTTAGAGGAGTTGAAAATCAACCAGCAAGAGGACTGTCATTTAACCACTGACTCTGACAGGATGGAACTGGATTCTCAAGAAGGCATAAACAAAGTGCTATAGAGACATTCATTATTACCCCCAGGTAAGGATTTAGGAGCTGACAGATCTGATTCACTGAGAAGATAACATTCTACCCTGGCATGAACCAAGGAGTGGGCAAAGAGAGAAGAAAAATAGCTTTGAAAGTATTTCTTAGTACCATGGACAGGGACTGGTTAACACTGGGTTTGGGAAATGGAAGTGGGGAAGGATTCCTGGGATTATGCCTGTGGGGGGCGGAAAGAGAACACTGAGAAATCCAGATTCCGGGGGGGAATAAAAGAGGAAAGGACACAGCTGACTGGACAGAAAGGAGACCTGGACACAGAGGGGCCTAGAAACAGTCCACTGTAACCAGAGACCCTTGGGCCAGCAAGACCCAGGAGAGAGGGTCTGATTTGGGAAATAAACTGTGTGAAGGGTCTGAGAACACCCCTCTCCAAGATTCCAGGATTTTCTGGGATTATGAAAGGGATAACCTCAGGCTACACAGTGGACCTGGAGATGGTCACTGCTGGGGCCAATTCATTGTAATTCCAGGTACTTTTTACTTTTTTTGCATTTTTATTTGATTTCTTTCTTTCCTCCTTCCTAATGATCTTCTTCCTTTCTTCATTTTTTTCTTTCTTCTTTTCTTTCTTTTTAGAGAAAGGTCTTGCTCTGCTACCTGGGCTGGAGTGCAGTGGTGTGATTATAGCTCACTGCAGCCTTAAGCTCCTGGGCTCAAGCTATCCTCTGGCTTCAGCTTCCCAAACAGCTGGGCTGTTAGGTGTACATAACCACACCTGGCTGTTTTTTGTTTGTTTGTTTGTTTTTGTTTCATAGAGACAGGGGTCTTGCTATGTTGCCCAGGCTGGTCTCAAACTTCTGGCTTCAAGTAATCCTCCCACCTCAACCTTCCAAAGTGTTAGGATTACAGGCATGAGCCACCATGTCCAGCCCTTATTTGCCTTTTAACCACCTGTGATGTACCTAAAGAAGAGATTAGATGGTCCTAAAGGAATGTTTCATTGTACAATGAACTTCTACCTGGAAAGACCCAGGGGACCCTCAGACCAAGGCCTGAGAACACAGGGGATTCTGAGGGAGGCTGCAGACATACGGCACTCCTAATCTGGTCAGTGGGAGAAATTCATGCCTGTAGGTAGAATGAGGACAACTTGGTCCTGGGTACATCTGAATGTCCAGGGTAGATTTAGAAATTGACATCTGTCAGAATTCAGTCAGCAAGTGATAAAGGTGCATTATCTAAGAAAGCTTTATACAACTGGGTAATCAAATTCAGAGAAAGGACAACTGACCCCATTAGCTCAGAACTTCAGTGTCTTCCCCAATGAAATGAAGGGGTATTGCCTGCCTCAGAGTGATTTGCAGAACAGAGAAAATATATATATGATACCTAGAACATTGTAGGTGGTCAGTATATTATCATTTCACTTCTCTGGTCCTTAGGAAAGGTAGTAAAAGAAAAAAGACGAGGGCCGGGTGCAGTGGTTCACGCCTGTAATCCCAGCACTTTGGGAAGCATAGTCGAGCAGATCACGAGGTCAAAAGATTGAGACCATCCTGGTCAACACGGTGAAACCCTGTATCTACTAAAAATACGAAAATTAGCTGGGTGTGGTGGTATGTGCCTGTAGTCCCAGCTACTCGGGAGGCTGAGGCAGAACTGCTTGAACCCGGGAGACAGAGGTTGCAGTGAGCCGAGATCGCGCCACTGCACTCCAGCCTGGAGCCTGGCGACAGAGCAAGACTGTCTCAAAAAAAAAAAGAAGGGGAAAAAGACGAGGAGCCAAACTAAGACGAGGAGCTAAACTAAGACGAGGAGCAGGGAGTTATGGACTGAAGGGATCTGAGCAAGCTGGAATTAAGTGATGAGGATTTTTTTTTAATTAGCTAATTATGGAAAAGGGGGAACTCAAATGTAAAGTTATAATCTTGACCTATATAATTTCTCCATGAGATAACTCACCTTCTAATGCATTTATTATTCCTAGTGTGAAATTGATTGCTTTATTGAGATTTATGACATTTTTACTCTACTTATTCCTCTGAGTTACTGACTTAAGTGGTTCCTTGAAGTCCAGACTTGCTTAACAAGTATTTCCAAAATTCCCAGCACATTTTATCACTTTGGGCAGCAAAACAAGAGGTAGTGGTTCTCAATCTTTACTGTGCATAAAAATCTACTGGGGTGCCTGGTAAAGGCAAGATTTCTAGGCTCTATTCCAGGATGCTGTGGCCGCTGGGGGCAGGGGGTATGGTATGGACCCAGGAATCTCATGTCATTTCACACAGCATCCCAGACTCCAGGTGATTCTCATGCAAGTGGTCCCAGAAGAACCCTTTGAAAAATCTTAACCTAAGGAATGAAAGATATTTGTAGCTGAGTGTGTGAACATGTAAATAGGATTAAAAACAAACCCTTAAAATCACTTTTCAGGGACAGAAAAATAATACTACCTGAAATTTAAAATACTGCATTCTGAAAACAAAATTTTGCCACTTTACTATGGCTTGTGAGGTATATTTTCTTTCTCTTTCTCTTTCTCTCTTTCTCTCTTTCTTTTGACAGAGTCTTGCTCTGTGGCCAGACTGGAGTTTAGTGGAGCAATCTCGGCTCACTGCAACCTCCACCTCCTGGGTTCAAGTGATTCTTCTGCCTCAGCCTCCCAAGCAGCTGAGATTACAGGCACTTGCCACCTAATTTTTTTTTTTTTTTTTTTTTTTTTTGTATTTTTAGTAGAGACGGGGTTTCACCATGTGGGCCGGGATACTAGTCTCGATCTCTTGACCTCGTGATCCGCCCACCTCGGCCTCCCAAAGTGCTGGGATTACAAAAGTGAGCCACCATGGCTGGCCTTTTTTTTTTTTTTTTTAAGATGGAGTCTTGCTCTGTCTCCCAGGCCGGAATGCAGTGGTGCAGTCTCAGCTCACTACAACCTCTGCCTCCCTAGTTCAAACGATTCTCCTGCCTCAGCCTCCCGAGTAGTTGGTATTACAGGTGTGTGCCACCACAACTGGCTAATTTTTGTATTTTTAGTAGAGACAGGGTTTCACTATGTTGGACAGGCTGGTCTTGAACTCCTGACCTCAAGTGATCCACCTGCCTCAGCCTCCCAAAGTGCTGGGATTACAGGTATGAGCCATCGGGCCTGGCCTACCAATAAATTCTTTAAGTTATTTTCATCTGAATCTTTCTTATTCAATGCCTTTCTTTGCCATTTTCAATGCAATGGAAAGATTTTCTGCTCCAAGCCATAAACCTCTTATTTATGACTGTTTTTTATCCAACATAGGTAAAGAAGATTTCTTATCTTTCTCTCAGACTATGTTCCCCTGAGAATCTTGCAAGGTTCTGTGTTTGGGGCATTGCTTCAAGTAGATAGCTTGGTTCTGAATAATTAAATTCTGCTACCTCTTATTCTCATTGAGTTATCTGGGTTTTGGAAAAATAATGTCCTTGAAGACAGACTTTACCTGCATAAGAATCATCTGGTTTATAAAAAGTCCTTTCATGGCATTTGCTCATGGCATGGTGACAAGCTGGCCTTGGGTTCTAGTAAAGAAAACCATTGCCTTTTCTCCTTAAGAACTGGTAGATGGTTGTCTAGCTATTTTCCCAACCAGTGTAGAGTCTAGAAATATGCATCAGCAGCTGAAATCCTAGGATATGTAGAGATGAAGAATCTGCAAGTGCTAGATTGGGAAAAACACTAGACATGTAGTCTGGACACCTGTATTCTCAAGAACATTCCGTGACTAACCTGACTCACCTGCCCACCCCAAGGAACCCAAATAGGTAGTGTGGGTATTAGATTGCTAAATATGAATTTTATTCCATTTGTGGCCTGAAATGCATCTTCAGAATAAGATGGTGGGATTTGACTTTAGCATAGACATGGACTGAAAGTAACTACCACTGTAAGTCAGGCAGCCTAAGAAGCTGCCACACCATGACTGTAATTACAATGAGCATGCACTCTTTTCACATATGTGGCAACTATCTGGAATTAGAGAGGATGCTGTGATACTCCTTCTGTATGATGGGCACCAATATTGTCAATATAGCAATGCCAGCTATAAAAATAAATGAGATTTCGTTGATGTTTTCCAGGAAATTAGAGTGTGGAAGAAGAGATCCTCTTACACACACCTATACTGCTACAATTGGTCTAAGTTTTGCCAGCATGTAAACACAGAGATGAGACAAAGAGAGGGGAGGATCTCATACAAAGCACGTATGTGGTGGTGAGTATATCAGAAAAGGCGTCTTGAAATACTTGGAATTCGAACTGATGCCTACAATTTTCCAAGCATGTACCCTCTGTCACTTTTACCAGACACATCAATTTTTGTAATTTGGCAAGGAAAGATATAGAGGATGTGAACAGATGGAAATGGGAAAGGAGGGAATTCATAGCAGCATTGTTAATAAAAGCAAAGAGGTAATTTAGGGAATGGTGATCAGTATGTAAATGAGTTTCTTTCCTTGCACTACAACAAGTATTTTGTCATTGATATTGTTTGGCTGTGTTCCCACCCAAATCTCATCTTTAATTCCCATGTGTTGTGGGAGGGACCCAGTGGAGGTAATTGAATCATGGGGGCAAGTCTTTCCTATGCTGTTTTCATGATAGTAAGTCTCATGAGATCCAATGGTTTTAAAAAGAGGAGTTCCCCTGTACAAGTTCTCTCTCTTTACCTGCTGCCATCCATGTAAGATGTGACTTGCTCCTCCTTGCCTTCCACCATGATTGTGAGACTTCCCCAGCCATGTGGAACTGTAAGTCCAATTAAGACCCTTTCTTTTGTAAATTGACCAGTCTTGGGTATGTCTTTATCAGCAGCTTGAAAATGGATTGGTCATAGTTGCAATATCCTTCTTAAGAAGGCTCCAAAGGCAAGGCACAGTGACTCATGCCTGCAGTCCCAGCACTTTGGGAGACCAAGGCAAAAGGATCTCTTGAGTCCAGGAGTTTGAGGCCAGGAGTTCAAGACTAGCTGGGCAACATAGCAAAACCCTATCTCCACAAAAAATTAAAAATTAATCAGGCACAGTGGCGCATGCCTGTAGTCACACCTACTTGGGAGGCTAGGGTGGGAGGACTGCTTCACTGAAGAAGCTCAAGGCTGCAGCGAGCCAGGATTGCACCTTTACACTCCAGCCTAGACAACAGAGCAAGACTTTGTCTCTAAAAAACTTTTATTTTCTTAAAAAAGAAGGCTCATAAGGCTGGAGTGCCTGAAACAATGAGCACTGTCTGTAGTGGCCTTGAAGTGATAGGGGTTGGCATTGCTTTTGCAAGATTAGTTGGAATGAACTGTTCAATATGGCCAAGTCTTGTGCAGGTCAGCCAGGTCAGCCCAGCAGAAGCCAAAAAGGCAATGTCTAACCTTCCCAACATTCCTCCCCAGAATGTGTCCAATTCTTCAGGGTCAGAAAATATTGGTAAAACCAACAGGGAAATATAACAAAGAGAAGTGTGGAAGTAAGAGGAAAGATAGAAGCAGTGGAAAGCACCTCCTTCTCTGGTGCAGCATTTTTGCCTGCAAAAGACGCAAATTGGAAGTAGGGAAGATAGTTCATCTTTAAACTAAGTTCGATATTTTGTTCCTCACACAAAAATCCAATTCTAAACTTTTTATACCCTTGATATGGATGATGGATTAAGAGTTGGTAATTGGTTATCCAAAAACCTCACATTTAAATTCTACATTTCGCCTTGTACCTCTTTTGAAATGTGATATCTATAGTGTCTTTTTTTTTTTTTTTTTTTGCATTTTTTAGTAGAAATGTGGTTTCCTCATGTTGGTCAGGCTGGTCTTGAACTCCTGGCCTCAAGTGATCCATCCACTTCAGCCTCCTAAAGTGCTAGGATTACAGGTGTGAGCCACCGTGCCCAGCCTAGTGTCTTGATATTGCAATTAAAACTCCTGTTTCAACATCCCTGTTACACGTATGAGAGAATAATTTATATCAATTTCAGAAGCCCTGAAGAGATCAGTGAGAGGAGAGATGTAAGATTGAGCCTCTAGGTATATCTTTAAAAATGTATTTATTTTAAAGACAAATGGGAAGAAAATATGACGAAATTTTAATATATGCTTCATTTTAGAGACGTGTGTATGATGCTTATTGTGGGGAATGCTCCCGTGAGAGGCACCCCCTAATGTGTGGGCCTCACCAGACAGTGAGCTTGAGCCCAAACACAGTTTCCTGCTGGAGGCAGTCGAGCTACGGGAAAGAAGGAACTGAGAAATGATTGATGTTGCAAAGGTTTCTACTTCTGACTGCAATGACACTTGGGCCAGGGTCGTGTGGTTTTGTCAGACATTATGTCTCCACTAGGCCTCTGCATGACTTTTACGACTTTGTCTTTCAAGAAGTAGAAACCTTTGCAACATCAGTCATTTCTCAGTTCCTTCTTTCCCATAGCTCGACTGCCTCCAGCAGGAAACTGTGTTTGGGCTCAAGCTCACCGTCTGGTGAGGCCCACACATTAGCGGGGCCTCTCACGGGAGCATTTCCCACAGCTTATTATATGATCTTATGGCCTGTGTGTCTTGGTTTATAAACTTCTCATTAACATACCCCATGTCCTCATTCTTGGTGACTTCAATTATCCACGTAGGTAGTCAACCCAACCAACTGATCTTTCCATTGTTTTTTAACTTTTTGTCCTGAATTAATTACAGAGTAACCAGAAGTTTCAAAACTAGTACAGAGAGTTCCTGTGTACCCTACACCCAGCCTACACCAATGATGATATATTGCATAAATATAGTATATTATCAGGCAATTGACACTGGTGCAATAAAATTATCTATGCCATAGCTAACCATTTGATATCACCAGTTTTTTATACACTCATTTTTTTTTGGTTGGGGGTTTCCCTTTGTGTATCATTCTATGACACTTTATTACATTATAGATTGCCATTACTACCACCACATTCAGGATATTGAACTGTTACTTCACCACAAAACAACTCTCTTAGGTTATGCATTATAGTCGCACCAAACCCATCCCCCTTCCCAAATTCCTGGCAACCACTTACTTGCTCTTCATCTCTATAATTTTGTCATTTCAAAACTGTTATAAAATGGAATCACATGGTATATAACCTTTTTGAGTCTGGATTTCTTCACTTACCATAATGTCCTCAAGAGCTATCCAAGTTGTTACAGCAAGTAGTTTGTTGTTGATTTTCTTAAATTGTTAAGTAAAATTCCATTTTCTAGGTATATTACAGGTTATTTCGCTATTCACAAGTGGAAAGGCATTTGGATTGTTTCTAGTTTGGCTATTATAAATAAAGCTGTTTGTATTAGTCTGTTCTCACACTGCTGATAAAGACATACCTGAGACTGGGCAATTTACAAAAGGAAAAGATGTAATTGAACTCACAGTTCCACATAGCTGGGGAGGCCTCATGATCATGGCGGAAGGCAAGGAGGAGCAAGTCACATCTAATGTGGTTGGTGGAAGGCAAAGAGAGAACTTGTGCAGGCAAACTCCCATCATTTTAAAGCCATCACATCTCATGGGACTTATTCATTATCACAAAAACAGCATGGGAAAGACCCACCCCCATAATTCAATCACCTCCCACTGGGTCCCTCCCTTAATATGTGGGAATTGTGGGAGTTACAATTCAAGATGAGATTTGGGTGAGAACACAGCCAAACCACATCATTTCACCCCTGGCACCTCCCAAATCTCATGTCCTCACACTTTAAAACCAATCGCACCTTCCCAACAGTCCCCCAAAGACTTAACTCATTTCAGCATTAACTCAAAAGTCCACAGTTCAACATCTCATCTGAGACAAGGCAATTCCTTTTCACCTATGAACCTGTAAAATCAAAAGCAAGTTAGTTCCGTACTAGATACAATCAGGGATCAGGCACTGGGTAAATACAGCCATTTCAAAATGGGAGCAATTGGCCAAAACAAGGGGGATACAGCTTCATGCAAGTCTGAAATCCAGCAAGGCAGCCAAATCTTAAAGCTCCAAAATGATCTCCTGACTCCATGTCTCACATCTGGGTCACAATGATGCAAGAGGTGGGCTCCCATGTTCTTGAGCAGTTCTGACCCTGTGGCCTTAAAGGGTACAGCCTGTCTCCCAGCTGCTTTCATGGGCTGGGGTTGAGTGACTGCAGCTTTTCCAGATATACGGTGCAAACTGTCATTGGATCTACCATTCTAGGGTCTGGAGGACAACGGCTCTCTTCTCACAGCTCCACTAGGTAGTGCCCCAATAAGGACTCTGTGTTGGGGCTCTGACCCCACATTTCACTTCCACACTTCTCCAATGGAGGTTCTCCATGAGAGCCCCACCACCACAGCAAGCTTCTGTCTGGCCATCCAAGCACTTCCATACATCCCCTGAAATCTAGGTGGAGGTTCCCAAGCCCCAGTTCTTGACTTCTGTGCACTGGCAGGCTCAACACCATGTGGAAGCTGCCAGGGCTTGATGCTTGCACCCTCTGAAGCCATGGCTTAAGCTCTACCATGGCCCCTTTCATCCATGGCTGGAGCAGCTGGTACATAAGCACCAAGTCTCAAGGCTGCACACAGCATGGAGGACCATGGCCCCAGCCCATGAAACAGTTTTCTCCTAGGCCTCTGAGCCTATGACCGGAAGGGCTGCTGTGAAGACCTCTGACATGCTCTGGAGACACGTTCTCTATTGTCTTGGGGATTAACACTCAGCTCCTCATTACTTATGCAAATTTCAGCAGCTGGCTTGTATTGCTTCTCAGAAAATGGGTTTGTCTTTTCCATCACATTGTCAGTCTGCAAATTTTCCAAACTTTTATGCTCTGCTTCCCTTATAAAACTGAATGCCTTTAACAGCACCCAAGTCATTTCTTGAATGCTTTGCTGCTTAGAAATTTCTTCTGCCAGATACCCTAAATCACCTCTCTCAAATGCAAAGTGCCACAGATCTCTAGGGCAGGGGCAAAATGCCACCAGTCTCTGCTAAAACATAACAAGAATCACCTTTGCTCCAGTTCCCAACAAGTTCCTCATTTCCATCTGAGACCACTTCAGCCTAGACCTTATTGTCTATATCACTATCAGGCTTTTAGTCAAAGCCATTCAACAAGTCTCTAGGAAATTTCAAACTTTCCCACATTTTTCTCTCTTCTTCTGAGCCTTCCAAACTGTTCCAACCTCTGCTTGTAACCCAGTTCCAAAGACGTTTCCAAATTTTCAGGTATCTTTTCAGCAACACCCCACTTTACTGGTACCTATGTACTGTATTAGTGCATTTTCATGCTGTTGATAAAAACATCCCCAAGAGACAGTAGGGTTATTGATGGGGGGGTATATAAGATGCCAAGGAAAGCAAGATGACCAAATAGGAACAGCTCTGGATTGCAGTTCCCAGCGAAAACACAGAGGGTGAGTGATCACTGCATTTCCAAATGAATTTTTACTGCCCACAGACCAGGAGATTCCCAGGCAGAAAAGCACCATGAGCCCCCAGAGTGGCTGTTTCAGCTGGTGCAGCAGGTCTTCACACAAAAACTCACACAAATCTGGGCACCTTTTCAACTGGTAACTGGAACACCTGGGAGACAGAGTCGTCCATTCAACTGAAAAAAGGGGACTGAAACAGGGAGCCAGGCCAGGAGATTCCTGGGCAGAAAAGCGCCACGAGCCGCCAATGTGGCTGTTTCAGCTGGCGCAGCGGGTATCCACACAAAAACTCACACAAATCCGGGCACCTTTTCAACTGATGACTGGAACGCCTGGGAGATAGAGTTGCCCATGCATCTGAAAAAAAAGGGGACTAAAACAGGGAACCAGGTGATCTAGCTCGGCCAGTCCCACCCCCACAAAGACCAGCAATCTGAAACGCTCTGGATTAAGAGTTTCACAGCAAGCACAACCTGGGATGGTCCAACTCTGTGGGGGAAGGGCATCTGCCATTACCGAGGCAGTCCACCACTACAGAGGCAGTCTGCCATTACTGAGGCAGTCCGTCATTACCGAGGCAACCTGCCATTACCAAGGCAGTCCACCATTACAGAGACAGTCCGCCATTACAGAGGCAGTTCTAACTATACCCCCATAAACAAAACTGCAAGGAAGTTCACACAGCAGCTGGGCAGAGCCCATGGCAGCTCAGCAATGCCCCTGCTGGCAGACTGTGACTAGGCTACCTCCTCGCTGGGAAGGGCATCTCTGAGAAAACATAGCAGCATGACAGAAACTTATAAATAAAGCCCCACCTTCCCAGGACAGAGCACCTGGGGAAAAAAGGCGGTTATGAGCTCTGCTGCAGCAGACTTAAATGTGTCTGCCCAGCAGCTCTGAACAGAACAATGGAGCTCACAGTTCAGCACTTGAGCTCCTATTAAGGACAGACTGTCTCCTCAAGCAGCTCCCCAACCCCCACATATCCAAAGAGTCACCTCATAAAGGAGAGCTCAGGCTGACATCTGGTGGGTATCCTTCTGGGACAAAGATAACAGAAGAAGAAACTGCCAGCAACCCTTACTGTTTTACAGCCACTGCAGGTGATCCCCAGGCAAGCAGGGTCTGGAGTGGAACTCCAGCAGTTCTACAGCAGAGGGCCTGACTGTTAGAAGGAAAACTAAGAAACAGAAAGAAATAACTTCATCAGCAACAAAAACATCTACTCAGAGACCCCATCTGAAAGTCAGCAACTACAAAGACCACAGGGAGATAAATCCACAAAGATGGGAATAAACCAGCATAAAAAGGATGAAAGCACCCAAAACCAGAATGCCTTTCCTCCTCTAAGGGATCACAACTCCTCACCAGCAAGGGAACAAGACTGGATGGAGAATGAGTCTGATGAAATGACAGAAACAGCCTTCAGAAGGTGGGTAATAAGAAACTTCTCTGAGCTAAAAGGACAAGTTCTAACCTGATTCAAAGAAACTAAGAACATTGAAAAAATGTTTGATGAAATGCTAACTAGAAGAAACAGCTTGGAGAGAAATACAAATGAATTGGA
Source organism: Cebus imitator (assembly GCF_001604975.1). Classification (NCBI taxonomy): domain Eukaryota; kingdom Metazoa; phylum Chordata; class Mammalia; order Primates; family Cebidae; genus Cebus; species Cebus imitator. The sequence continues at coordinate 7,951,544 of NW_016107354.1, forward strand.
GCTGAAAAACACAACACAAGAACTTCATGAAGCATACACAAGTTTCAATAGTTGAATTGACCAAGCAGAAGAAAGGATATCAGAGATTGAAGACCAACTCAATGAAATAAAATGAGAAGGGAAGATTAGAGAGAAAAGAGCAAAACAAAACCAACAAAGCCTCCAAGAAATATGGGATTACATGAAAAGTCCTAAGCTACATTTAATAGGTGTACCTGAATGTGATGGAGAGAATGACTCCAAGCTGGAAAACACTCTTCAGGATATTATCCAGGAGAATTTCCCCAACCTAGCAAGGCAGGCCAATATTCAAGTCCAGAAAATACAGAGAACACCACAAAGATATTCCTCAAGAAGAGTAACCCCAAGGCACATAATCCTCAGATTCACAAGGGTGGAAATGAAGGAAAAAATGCTAAGGGCAGCCAGAGAGAAAGGTCAGGTTACCCACGAAGGGAAGCCCATTAGACTCACAGCAGATCTCTCAGCAGAAACTCTACATGCCAGAAGAGAGTGGGGCCCAATATTCAACATCCTTAAAGAAAAGAACTTTCAATCTAGAATTTCATATCGAGCCAAACTAAGTTTCATAAGTGAAGGAGAAATAAAATCCTTTACAAACAAGCAATTGCTCAGAGATTTCATCACCACCAGGCCTGCTTTACAAGAGCGCCTGAAAGCAGCACTAAACATAAAAAGGAACAACCAGTACCAGCCACTCCAAAAACATACGAAATGGTAAAGAGCATCACACAATGAAGAAACTGCATCAACTAATGGGCAAGACAACCAGCTAGCATCAAAAGGGCAGGATCAAATTCATAAATAACAATATTAACCTTAAATGTAAATGGGCAAAATGCCCCAATCAAGAGACACAGACTGGCAAATTGAATAAAAAGTCAAAACCCATCGCTGTGCTGAATCTAGGAAACCCATATCACATACAAAGACACACATAGGCTCAAAATAAAGGGATGGAGCAAGATTTACCAAAAAAATGGAGAGCAAAAAAACAGGAGTTGCAATCCTAGTCTCTGATAAAATAGACTTTAAACCAACAAAGATCAAAAGAGACAAAGAAGGACATTACATAATGGTAAAAGGATCAATGCAGTAAGAAGAGCTAATGATCCTAAATACATATGCACCCAATACAGGAGCACCCAGATACATAAAGCAAGTTTTTAATGACTTACAAAGAGACTTAGACTCACACACAATAATAGTGGGAGACTTTAACACTCCACTGTCAATATTAGATAGATCAATGAGACAGAAAATTAACAAGGATATCCAGGATTTAAACTCAGACCTGGACCAAGCAAACCTAATAGACATTTACAGAACTCTCCACCCCGAATCCACAGAATATACATTCTTCTCAGTGCCACACCATACCTACTCTAAAATTGACCACATAATTGGAAGTAAATCACTCCTCAGCAAATGCAAAAGAACGAAATCATAACAAACAGTCTCTCAGACCACAGTGCAATCAAGTTAGAACTCAGAACTCAGAAACTAACTCGGAACCATACAACTTCATGGAAACTGAACAACTGGCCCTTGAATGTTGACTGGACAAACAATGAAATTAAGGCAGAAATAAAGACGCTCTTCAAAACCAACTAGAACAAAAACACAACATACCAGAATCTCTGGGACACACTTAAAGGAGTGTCTAGAGGAAAATATACAGCAATAAATGCCCACATGAGAAGCCAGGGAAGATCTAAAACTGACACCCTATCATCAAAATTGAAAGAGCTAGAGAAGCAATATCAAAAAAACTCAAAATCTAGCAGAAGACAAGAAACAACTAAGATCAGAGCAGAACTGAAGGAGATAGAGACACAAAAAAACCTTCAAAAAATAAATAAATCCAGGAGCTGGTTTTTGAAAAGATCAACAAAAGAGACAGACCACTAGCCAGATTAACAAAAAAGAAAAGAGAGAAGAATCAAACAGATACAATAAAAAATGATAAAGAGGACAGATTCCACAGAAATACAAACCACCATCAGAGATTACTACAAACAAATCTATGCGCATAAACCAGTAAACCTGGAAGAAATGGATAAATTCCTGGACACTTGCATCCTCCCAAGCTTAAACTGGGAAGAAGTCAAAACCCTGAATAGACCAATAACAAGGGCTGAAGTTGAGGCAGCAATTAATAGCCTACCCACCAAAAAAAGCCCAGGTCCGGATGGGTTCACAGCTGAATTCTACCAGACATACAAAGAGAAGCTGGTACCACTCCTTCTGAAACTATTCCAAACAATCCTAAAAAAGGGAATCCTTCCCAAATCATTTTATGAGACCAACATCATCCTGATACCAAAACCAGGCAGAGACTCAACAAGAAAAGAAAACTTCAGGTCAATATCCATGATGAACATAGATGCAAAAATCTTCAATAAAATACTGACAAACTGATTGCAACAGTACATCAAAAAGCTTATCCACCATGATCAAGTATGCTTCATCCAGGGGATGCAAGGCTGGTTCAACATACACAAGTCTATAAACGTAATTCACCACATAAACAGAACAAAAGACAAAAACCACATGATTATCTCAATAGATGCAGAGAAGGCCCTTGACAAAATTCAACAGCCCTTTATGATAAAAACTCTCAATAAACTAAGTATTGATGGAACGTATCTCAAAATAATAAAAGCTATTTACGACAAACCCACAGCCAATATCATACTGAATGGGCAAAAACTGGAAGCATTCCCTTTGAAATCTTGCACTAGACAAGGATGCCCTCTCTCACCATTCCCATTCAATATAGCATTGGAAGTTCTAGCCAGAGCAATCAGGCAAGAAAATGAAATAAGGGATATTCAATTAGGAAAGGAGGAAGTCAAATTGTCTCTATTTGCAGATGACATGATTGTATATTTAGAAGATCCCATCATCTCAGCCCCAAATCTCCTGAAACTGATAAGTAACTTCGGCAGTCTCAGGATACAAAATCAATGTGCAAAAATCACAAGCATTCCTATACACCAATAACAGACTTAAAGAGAGCCAAATCAAGAAGGAACTGCCATTCACGAATGCTACAAAGAGAATAAAATACCTAGGGATACAACTAACAAAGGATGTAAAGGACCTCTTCAAGGAGAACTACAAAGCACTGCTCAAGGAAATAAGAGAGGGCACAAACAGATGGAGAAACATTCCATGTTCATGGTTAGGAAGAATCAATATCGTGAAAATGGCCATACTGCCCAAAGTAATTTGTAGACTAAATGCTATTCCCATCAAGCTACCAATGACCTTCTTCACAGAACTGGAAAAAACCACCTTACACTTCATATGGAACCAAAAGAGAGCCCACATACCCAAGCCAATTCTAAGCAAAAAGAACAAAGCCAGAGGCATTATGGTACCTGACTTCAAACTACACTACAAGGCTACAGTAATCAAAACAGCACGGTACTGGTACCGAAACAGAGATATAGACCAATGGAACAGAACAGAGGACTCAGAGGCAATGTCACACATCTACAACCATCTGATCTTTGACAGACCTCACAAAAACAAGCAATGGGGAAAGGATTCCCTGTTTAATAAATGGTGTTGGGATAACTGGCTAGCCATGTGCAGAAAACAGAAACTGGACCCCTTCCTGACACCTTACACTAAAATTTACTCCAGATGGAGTAAAGACTTAAACATAAGACCTAACACCATAAAAACCCTAGAAGAGAACCTATGCAAAACCTTTCAGGGCATAGGCATAGGCAAGGACTTCATGACTAAAACCCCAAAAGCATTGGCAACAAAAGGAAAACAGACAAATGGGATCTAATTAAACTCCAGAGCTTCTGTACAGCAAAAGAAATAATCATTAGAGTGAACCAGCAACCAATAGAATGGGAAAAAATTTTTGCAATCTACCCATCTGACAAAGGGTTAATATCCAGAGTCTAAAGAACTAAAACAAATTTACAAGAAAAAAAACAAACCAATTCAAAATGGGTGAAGCATATGAACAGACACTTTTCAAAAGAAGACATATATGAGGCCAATAAACATATGAAAAAATGCTCATCATCACTAGTCATTAGAGAGATGCAAATCAAAACTACATTGAGATACCATCTCATGCCAGTTAGAATGGCGATCATTAAAAAAGCCGGAGACAACAGATGCTGGAGAGGATGTGGAGAAATAGGAACACTTTTACATTATTGGTGGAAGTGTAAATTAGTTCAACCATTGTGGAAGACAGTGTGGCGATTCCTCAATGACCTAGACATAGAAATTCCATTTGACCCAGCAATCCCACTACTGGGTATATATCCAAAGGATTATAAATCATTCTATTATAAGGACACGTGCACATGAATGTTCATTGTGGCACTGTTTACAATAGCAAAGACTTAGAACCAACCCAAATGCCCATTGATGATAGACTGGACAGGGAAAATGTGGCACATATACACCATGGAATACTATGCAGCCATAAAAAATGATGAGTTCGTGTCCTTTGTAGGGACATGGATGAACCAGGAAACCATCATTCTCAGCAAACTGACACAAGAACAGAAAATCAAACACCGCATGTTCTAACTCATAGGCGGGTGTTGAACAATGAGAACACATGGACACAGGGAGGGGAGCATCACACACTGAGGTCTGTTGGGGAGAACTAGGGGAGGGACAGCAGGGAGTGGGGAGTTGGGGAGGGATAACATGGGGAGAAATGCCAGATATAGGTGACAGGGAGGAAGGCAGCAAACCACATTGCCATGTATTTACCTATGCAACAATCCTGCATGTTCTTCACATGTACCCCAAAACCTAAAACACAATAAAATATTTAAAAAAAACAAAAGGTGCCAAGGAAAGGAGAATAAAGAGATAGAAAGAACCTGGGTACTGGCTGCTATCCCAGGACCCAGCTGAATTAACCACATTCAGAATTGCTTTACTGCTGGACTTGGTTATGTGAAATAATAAACACCTTATTTTCAAAACCAAAAAAAAAAAAAAAATTCCTGAGACTAGGCAATTTACAAAAAGAAGAGGTGTAATTGAACTCACAGTTCCACGTGGCTGGGGAGGCCTCACAATCATAACGGAAGGCAGAGAGGAACAAGTCACACCTTACGTGGAAGGCAGCAGGCAAAGAGAGGACTTGTGCAGGCAAACTCTCATTTTTTTTTTCCTAGATGAAGTCTCACTCTTGTTGCCCAAGCTGGAGTGCAATGGTGCAATCTGGGCTCACTGCAACCTCCACCTTCTGGGTTCAAGTGATTCTCCTGCCTCAGTCTCCTGAGTAGCTGCGATTACAGGCACCTGCCACCATACCCAGCTAATTTTTGTATTTTTAGTAGAGATGGGTTTCACCATGTTGGCCAGGCTGATCTTGAACTCCTGACCTCAGGTGATCCACCCACCTAGCCTCCCAAAGTGCTGGGATTACAGGCATGAGCCACAGCATCCAGCCCAAACTCTCATTTTTTTAAAGCCATCAGATTTCATGAGATCTATTTACTATCACAAGAACAGCATGGGAGAGACCCACCCCCATAATTCAATCACCTTCCATCGGTTACTCCCATGACATGTGGGAATTATGGGAGTTACAACTCAAGATGAGATTTGGATGAGGACACAGCCAAACCATATCACTGCTATCAACATTTGTGTGCAGATTTTTTAATTGAACATAGTTCCATTCTCTAGGATAAATGCCCAGTATGGATTGTTAGGTAGTATGATGTATATAGTTAACTTTTTAGGTAAATACAAAAGACTTTTCCAAAGTAGTTATACTATTTTACTTTCGTACTGTCAATGTATGAAAAATAGGGTTGCTCCAAACCTCTGCCAACATTCAAAACTATGATTTTTCTTTTTTTTTTTTTTTTTTTTTTTGCCATTCTAAGAGGCGTTTTTTTTTTTTTTTTTTTTTTTTTTTTTTTAGCCATTCTAAGAGGCGTGTAGTGATATCCCATAGTGGCTTCTTCTGAGGCCTCTTTCCTTGGCTTATTTATGGGACCGTCTCCCCTCTTCACATGGTCTTCTCTCTGTGTGTCTGGGTCCTAACCTCCTATTCCTGTAAGGACATCAGTCATATTCAATCTCACCAAACAGCCTCATTTTAACTTAATTCGCTCTGTAAACACCTTGTCTTCAAATACAGTGGTCTTCTGACATACTGGGGGTATGGACTTCAATATATGACTATTACAGAGACACTATTTAGCCCATTACAAGATCCTTAATAAATATTTTCTGAATGAATCTATTAAAAAACTTTTCTAAATATTTTAAATAATTTTTTATTCAAAAGGCATTCTTTAAATGACAGCTTGATTTAAATGTTGCATGTGGCACAAGAAGATAACTCATAAGAGATACCACTGTGAGTATATATACCAAATGAAAATAAATAACAATTTTCATGAAGGGGAAGAAGTAAGAAGGATACTTACATGTGATGAACTCTTCACCTTTTAGAAGGGAAGTCGATTGATCCACTTGTTGATATTGACAAATTAAAAATAAAACTATAGAGGAGGGGCTTTGAGATGGCTGACTAGAGGCACTGGACACTAGCCTCCTCCACAAAGAAGAACCAAAATAGCAACTGGATTATCACCCTTCAAACAGAGCGTCTAAGAGAGAGAATGCTGGAATTCAGCAAAAAAGTGACAGAAAACACCTGAGGTATGAAAAGAGGGGGAGGCAAGTGGGAAAGCCCAACTGGGATCAGCTGGAAGCCCTGAGCAGCTCCCCAGTGTGGGGGAAGGGTCAGAGAGCATTCTCCAGCAGTTTCACATTCCCATCATGAACTCCTGCAATCCTAGCCACCACCGGAGTGCCCCTCAACTGCCGTGGGCCCTAAGACTGGTATAGAGAGCCCCCTGGAGTCTGTGCTACAACACTACTCCAGAAAGAGAGCTCATGCGAGGTACCACACATTTCCTGGAGACCCCCAACAGCTGCAGCATGGCACCATTCTGAGAGCCCAGACCCCATAAGACTGCATCCTGCTGGGGACCAACAGCTCCTGCATCACCACATTCCCCAGAGCCCCACCGACATCGTCCCATGTCCACCTGGAGCGCCACAGTGACCAACACTTCCTTAATAATCTTAATAAACTCCCCTTTATATATACATCTATCTAATTAGGTCTATCCCTCTAGAAAACCCTAACTAGGATGGGTGAGTGCGGGGCGGGCGTTGGGGAAGCCCCGGGCTCCTCTTGCCTGTGGTTGGAGGGAGGGGAAACGCCCCGAAGGTCCGGTCTGGGTAGCCCGCCACCCTGGGGGTCCACCCCTGTTCTCTGCGCGCGCAGGCTTACCTGGCCCGGCAGCTGCGGGACCCGCCCAAGCGGCGCGCGCGGAATCAGTTCTCACCGTCGTCGGCTCCCGGATCTCCCGGTTGACGCGGGTGTTTGTCAGGCTGCTGGAGGACCTTTCCCGAAGGAGGCTGTGCCTTCATTCGGGCGAGCCCTGGGCTGGGGAGGCACCTCCCTCGTGCGCAGGAACCACAGGGGCGAGTAGGAGCTGGTGAGCCCGGGAGAGAGTGGGGTCCCTGCCTCCTGGGAGACTGGGATTTTGGCCTCCTCACCGCAGTACCCCTGACTGTGGAGCGTTAGAGACGGAATAGGACTTAGTGATCTTGTCCAACCCCCTCCCCGTTATTCACAGGTTGGGGAAATGGACGCCTGGAGAACAGAAATCCAGTTACCAAAATTGACTCCAATAGAGAGAACCTAGAGGAACAATGACAATGGAAGAAATTGGGAACATTATCAAAAAGCTATCATCCTGCCAAACTCCAGGCTCAGATGGTGTTACAGGTTTAAAAAAGTTCTTGAAAAAGAAAGATCTTAAGCAACATGATGGATTCAGAAGCTCATGAAAAGAGGTCACCAATACTAACATCTTCAAAACAAGATATCTCACCGCATATAACAAACGTTGGTGAAATGAAGCATTACTTGTGTGGCTGCTGTGCCGCCTTCTGCAACATCGCAATCACATTTCCCATTCAGAAGGTCCTCTTTCGACAACAGCTGCATGGCATCAAAACCCGGGATGCAGTACTTCAGTTGAGAAAAGATGGATTTCGAAACTTGTATCGTGGAATGCTTCCCCCATTGATGCAGAAGACAACTACGCTTACACTTATGTTTGGTCTGTATGAGGATTTATCCTGCCTTCTCGACAAGCATGTCAGTGCTCCAGAGTTTGCAACCCGTGGCATGGCGGCAGTGCTTGCAGGGACAACAGAAGCGATTTTCACTCCGCTGGAAAGGGTTCAGACATTGCTTCAAGACCACAAGCATCATGATAGATTTGCCAACACTTACCAGGCTTTCAAGGCACTGAAATGTCATGGAATTGGAGAGTATTATCGAGGCTTGGTGCCCATTCTTTTCCGGAATGGACTCAGCAATGTCTTTTTTTTTCGGCCTTCGAGGTCCCATTAAGGAACATCTGCCTACCGCAACGACTCGCAGTGTTCATTTGGTCAATGATTTTATCTGTGGAGGTCTATTGGGTGCCATGACGGGATTCTTGTTTTATCCAATTAATGTTGTAAAAATTCGCATACAGTCTCAGATTGGTGGGGAATTTCAGTCTTTCCCCAAGGTTTTCCAAACAATCTGGCTGGAAAGGGACAGAAAACTGATAAACCTTTTCAGAGGTGCTCATCTGAATTACCATCGGTCCGTTATCTCTTGAGGCATAATCAATGCAACTTATGAGTTCTTGTTAAAGGTTATATGAAAAAAAAAAATCAGTTAAGTGCCATTTAACAACTGAATGGACCTTCTGAGAAGAATGCAGTTTGGCCTCTTTCTTAATTGGCGAAATACAAGTTGGCGTCATAACTCCAGGCCACAGTGAGTTATAGACAAAGCTGTTTTCCCTAAGCATCAACAAAACAGAATAAAAGGTTCCAATAGGAAAATATAAGGGTTTTGTTGTTGTTTGTTTTGTTTTTTATCATCATCTAAGAGCTTTAGGCTAATTGCCTGGCAAATAACTGTCCATCTGATGGCCTTTGACAGGTGGTATTCTTTTTCTCAAACCATTCTTGAAATCTTCTGCATTGAAACGTAAGTGGCTGTGACCAGCCAGAGAGAAGGTCCTCAGGGGTGAGGGGCTTCTCAGGCTAAAGTAAGCCTGAGAGTAGTTATTGGAATAGCAAAGTAGTTATTCCATTGCTTGCTTCTCTGCCCTCAGGAACAGCTGCAGAGGATAGTCTTCATTAAGCTCAAGCATATGAGAAAGGGGCAGAACAGAGAAGAAAAGCAGCTTATTAGGTATAGGCTTTTAATAATAAATTGCTTGTATTCGTTTTGAAACTAAGCACCTATTGGATAGTCATTATAATATTTCTGTTTAGATAGGGTAGATCAAGGAGCTATGAAAGTTCTCATTTTGCTTTCTAGGTTTGAAAGTTTTCTGTTTGATTCTGACTGTGGCCTTCAACCCTTCCAAAATATCCTTATGTTAATTTCACTTATTTCATTGCCAAAAGACGAAGGGGCTTAAATTTTGTTATGGGTGTTCCATTCTGTTAAGAAGTTTTCATATTAATTGCATATAGATAAAATTCTGTTTAGCTTGGTTTCTTTGAATTATTGGTGCCATCTCAGCCAAGGTCTGTGGTTGCTTTTCCCCTTGAGTAGGAGTTGGTCATTTTCAAGCATCCTGTTCTCTTAAAACTCTCCTTTTAAAAAATAAACACTTCCATAACATTTTGTTTTAGAAGTCTATTAATACAATCCCACTTTTTTCTCCTTAGTTTCTAAATGTTACGGGGATGGGGGGAGTCAGGATCGTTTTCACCCCACAGTGTTGGCTGTCTTTTATTTTACTCTTGGAAATAGAGACTCCATTAGGGTTTTGACATTTTGGGAACCCAGTGTTACCATTGTGTCAGTAAAACAATAAGACAGTTTGAGAGCACATGATCTAAATAAAGACATTTGAAGGGTTAGTTTGAATTCTAAAAGTAGGTAATAGCCAAATAGCATTCTCATCCCTTAACAGATGAAAACTTCTTTGTCAAAGGAATTGTAAATATGAAAATACTTTTTCCAGATAAAGCAAAATGACTCATCTGCCACTTCCAATTGACTAATGAAATATAAGAGACTCACTGAAAAAGTGGATTATGAATCTTAAAATCCTTTCTGTAAATACTACATAAAGATTGATTTCCAGCATCTGACATGACAGTAGGTTTCCTGTTAGCCAGTTTTTCTTCTTTCTGGGTAATTGCATGTCAATATGTGCATATACTGACCAAAATAAAATCAACTTGGTAGTTTATTTAAAGTTTCTGGGCAAATAGTCCATAAAAGCTGTTTACCTCTAAATGCAGTATAACTGGTTAAATACAGTGAACGGAACATCCTTCCTCCAGCTGTAAAGGATGAAGCATATTAAAACATTAGCCAGGCAGTAATGAAGCTAAATAGCCATACAGCAGCTCTGTCTGACAATGTTGTGCTGGATATTGTAGTTTACTTTCAAGGTGCAGATGTAAGGATTTAAAAATAATAATAATTTGGCACCAAATAAATATGAGTAGCATTCTTTGGCCTATTAGAGTCAGGATTTGAAGGGAGTTGTGTTTGAGAAATCAATGAATAAAGGCACCTTGGTGCCTGACCTCCTCATTTATATGTGTGACTCTGAGCACTCACAGGCATGTCCAACTGCTCAGCACAGGGCAGGTGGGTTAGCCTGGCGTTATACCTTGACCCTGGGAATAGACACCATTGGGCCTTAGGTTTTGTTGGGCTTCCTTTTGTCTTTATATTCCATACAGGTGGTAGAAATCTGAGTTCTAAAGCACTTTTTTTTTTTTTTTTTT
>NW_016107354.1:7962678-7968704 GCF_001604975.1 Cebus imitator
TCACCGTGTTGACCAGGATGGTCTAGATCTCTTGACCTCGTGATCCACCCGCCTCGGCCTCCCAAAGTGCTGGGATTACAGGCGTGAGCCACCGCACCCGGCTCTAAAGCACTTTTGTGAAATACAAGCTAAGTGAGAATTCTAAGGAAAATACTTGGTTTCTGCTGTCTCAAATAAGTGGCGTTTAAAAACAATTATTAATAAATATTTTAATGGTTTTAACTCAGTATTTTTTTTAATTTTTTTGTCACTCTTTGCAGCTTTTGAAGACCAAATTGCAAATACATTACCAGGGATGGTTTTGTGTTGTCCTATAGACTTCTTAAATTTGATTTAAAAAATTCAACAGAACTTATAACCAACAGCTTGGTCTGAACTTGAAGTCAAAATGTGTTGTTAATAATAGATTCTAACTATTGTTTTTACCTTCAGTGTGAACTAGCATGGTAATAATTTTGAAAAGGCCGGCCGGGTATGGTGGCTCACGCTTGTAATCCCAGCACTTTGGGAAGCTGAGGTGGGCAGATTACTTGAGGTCAGAAGTTCGAGACCAGCCTGACCAACACAGTGAAACCACATCTCTACTAAAAACACAAAAAATTAGCTGGGCGTGTGGCGCACACCTGTTATTCCAGCTACTCGGGAGGCTGGGGCAGGAGAATTGCTTGAACCTGGGAGGCAGAAGTTGCAGTGAACCAAGATCATGCCAGTGCCGCTGCACTCCAGCCTGGGCTACAGAGCAAGGCTCTATCTCAAAAAAAAGAAAAAGTTGAAAAGGCAAACATGATTGAATATCCAAAAGGCTTTAAATGTGGCCTTTTTGTTACATAGGTGGCACAAATGGCTCATGAGCACAGGACACTTATGGTCTTGTGTCTTTTACTTCATGTCTGATACCACCAGAAATGTTACGAATTCTGTATTTAACACACTTAGAGTGGTAAGAGCCCTCAGAATTGCACCACAGAGTAAACACAACCTTTATATGGTGGCGAATATGTGTGTCCTTCTTGTCTCATTTGTGGTTGGGGACAAAATCAATGTTTTTGTCCAAATAGTTGATATTCATCTTGAGATGGTTGGCTGTATAATCACCGGCTACATTGTGAACTGTGCAATAAAACAGAATCGTGTGTGTATATGATTACCTTTGGATGCCTGGAATTCCCAAGCTCAGTTACAATATAATGCTCACTATAAGGCTATGCAAACATGTAAGGGAATAATGGTGGTTGATGGGATATATGAAATGGGATCTAGAGGGCTTTGAGTGAAGCTAATCATGTCAAACTAACACTGGTTCAGTGTAGATGAAGTAAAGTGAGGGGTATGCAGTCATAAAATGAAGGGTGGACAGGAGATTACACTTGAAGAAAGGATAATCACTCAGATTTGGTTTCTTTTAAATTAAAATATTTCTGTTCTCACGTGAAAATGTATATCAAAGACTTAAACATTCTCTTTTTTTTTTTTTTTTGGAACGGAGTTTCGCTCTTGTTACCCAGGCTGGAGTGCAATGGCGCGATTTCGGCTCACCGCAACCTCCGCCTCCTGGGTTCAAGCAATTCTCCTGCCTCAGCCTCCTGAGTAGCTGGGATTACAGGCACGCGCCACCACACCCAGCTGATTTTTTGTATTTTTAGTAGAGACGGGGTTTCACCATGTTGACCAGGATGGTCTCGATCTCTTGACCTCGTGATCCACCCGCCTCGGCCTCCCAAAGTGCTGGGATTACAGGCTTGAGCCACCGCGCCCGGCCGACTTAAACATTCTCTTGAAATTTGAGGATTTTTAGTTTTTAATGCTGTCTTTGCTTAATGTTAAATATGTGTTGCCTAATAGCTCCCAAATTGTGTGGGAGTCTCTAAATGTTTCTCTTAAAGGTTCATTATTTAAAGTGGTTAAGTACACAACGCTATTTTTGTTTGATAGTTTGAGTTTTATGACCATATGAGTTTAAATGAAATCTGTTAAATGTTTCAGAGTTAACACTTTTTTTTGATAATTTGGAATAAAATTTGTTTTTTAAGCACCTCCCCCCAGAAAAAAAGAAGAAAAGAAAACCCTAACTAATACAGACTAAAACTCTTTTTTTTTTTAATTTTAGAAAATCAAGTTTTTTTAAAATTATGCTTTCAGTTCTGGGCACATGTGCAGGTCGTGTAGGATTGTTACATAGGTATAACATGCCATGGTGGTTTGCTGCATCCATCCCCCCATCACCTATATTAGGTATTTCTCCTAATATTATCCTTCCCTAATCCCCCTACCCCTGCTATCCCTCCCATAGACCCCACCCCCACCCCCCAACAGGCCCCAGTGTGTAATGTTCCACTCCCTGTGTCCATGTGTTCTCACTGTTCAACACCCACTTATGAGTGAGAACATGCAGTGTTTGCTTTTCTGTTCTTGTGTCAGTTTGCTGAGACTGACGGTTTCCAGATTCATCTATGTCCCTGCAATGGGCATGAATTCATCCTTTTTTATGGCTGCATAGTATTCCATGGTATATATGTGCCACATTTTCTTTATCCAATCTATCATTGATGTGCATTTTGGTTAGTTCCAAGTCTTTGCTATTGTAAACAGTGCCACAATCAATAGTGTCTTTATAATAGGATGATTTATAATCCTTTGGGTATATAATCCTTTTAGGATGTCTCCTAAAACACATATAGCTTAGATCGAAATACTCAAATCTGTCCAGATATCTGGAAAGGCTTCCCAAGAAAGATGAGTATTAAAAAATCCCAGACAGAACACTACCATAAATACTTTAGCTCTTCAATGCCCAGACACTGGATAACATCTATCAGCAGCAACACAATTTAGAAAAACATGACCTCAACAAATGAACTAAATAAGGCACCAGAGACCTGTCCTGGATAAATAAAGATATGTGACTTTTCAGACAGAAAATTCAAAATAGCTGCATTAAGGAAACAAAGAAATTCGAAATAACACAGAGAAGAAATTCATAATTCTATCAGATAAATTTAACAAAGATATTAGAAAAACTAAAAAGAAGCAGAAATTCTAGAGCTGAAAAATGCAATTGGCATACTGAAGAATGTATCAGAGTCTTTTAATAGCAGAATTCATCAAGCAGAAGAAATAGAGAGCTTGAAGACAGGCTATTTGAAAATACTCAGGCAGGGAGCAGTGGCTCATGCCTGTAATCCCAGCACTTTGGGAGGCCAAGGTGGGTGGATTGCTTGAGACCAGGAGTTTGAGACCAGCCTGGGCAATATGGCAAGATCCAATCTCCACTAAAAATAAAAAAATTAGCTGGATGTGTTGGTGTGCACCTGTAGTCCCAGCTATTTGGACGCTTCAGGCACAAGAATCACTGGAACCCAGGAAACAGAGATTGCAGTGAGCCTGGGCAACAGAGTGAGACTCTGACTCAAAAAAATCATCATCATCATCATCATCATCATCATCAAAGAAGCAAGATAATAAAGAATAAAAACCAATGAAGCACACCTACAGGATCTAGAAAAAGTCTCAAAATGGCAAATTCAAGAGCTATTGGCCTTAAAGAGGAGGTACAGAAAGAGATGGGGTAGAAAGTTTATTCAAAGGGATAATAACAGAGAACTTTCCAAACCTAGAGAAAAATATTACTACCCAAGTACTAGAAGGTTATAGAACACTACCTCAAGGCACTTAATAATCAAACTTCTGTCCAGGCACAGTGGCTCATATCTGTCATCCCAGCACTTTGGGAGGCAGATGTGAGGGAATCACTTGAACCCAGGAGTTTGAGACCAACCTGTCTCTATAATAATACAAAAAAATTAGCCAGACATACTGGCATGTGCCTGTAGTCCCAGCTATCAGGGATCTGAGGTGAGAGGATTACTTGATCCTAGAAGGTTGAGGCTGCACCACTGCACTCCAGCCTGGGTGACAGAGTGAGACCCTGTCTTAAAAAATGACAATAATAATAATCAAACTTCTAAATGACAAAGAAAGGATCTTAAAAGCAGCAAGAGAAAATAAACAACATAAAATGGAGTTCCAATACATATGGCAACAGACATTTCAGTGAAACCTATGGGCCAGAAGAGAGGGCATAACATACTTACAGTGCTGAAGGGAGAAAACTTTTACCCTAGAATAGTAAATCTGGCAAAAACATATTTCAAACATGAAGGAGAAATAAAGATTTTCCCAGATAAACAAAAGCTCAGGAATTTCATCAACACTAGTCCTGTCCTACAAGAAATGCTAAAGGGAATACTTCAATCAAAAATAAAAGGATGTTAATGAGCAATAAGTAATCACCTGAAAGTACAAAACTCACTGGTAATAGTAAATACACAGAATATCATAATATAATCACTGTGGTGCGTAAAATACTTTTATCCTAAGTAGAAAGACTAAACAATGAACCAATCAAAAATAATAGCTACAACTCATAGACAGTACATAAGACATAGACAGTACAGTAAGATTTAAGTAGAAACAACAAAAAGTTTAAAAGTCAGGGGATGTAGTTAAGATGTAGAGTTCTTATTAGTGTTCTCTTTGCTTATTTGTTTGTTTGCTTTTTGTTCATGCAAACAGTGTTAAGTTCTTACTGGCTGATAGCAGTGGGTTATAATATAGTATTTGCAAGCCTCGTGGTAATCTGAAACCAAAAAACATGCAATAAATATACAAAAAATAAAAAGCAAGAAACTGAACCACATCACCAGAGAAAATTACCTTCACTGAAGGAAGACAGGAAGGAAAGAAAGAAGGAAGAAAAGATTGCAAAACAACCAGAAAACAGAAAAAATGGCAGGAGTAACTCCTTACTTATCAATAATGACATTGATGTAAATGGACTAAATTCTCCAATAAGAAGATATAGAGTGGCTGAACGGATTAAAAAAAAAAAGAGCCATTGATCTGTTGCCACAAGAAACATGCTTCACCTATAAAGATACACATAGACTAAAAATAAAGGAATGGAAAAAGATATTCCATGTCAATGAAAGCCAAAAAAGAGCAGGAGTTGCTATATTTATATCAGACAAAATGGATTTCAAAACAAAAACAATAAAAAGAGACAAAGAAGGTCACTATACAATGATAAAGGAGTTAATTCAGCAAAGGGATATAACAATTGTAAATATATATGTACCCAACACTGGAGCACCCAGATATATAAAACAAATATCATAGCTAACAAGAGAGAAAGACTGCAATACAATAATAGCTGGAGACTTTAATGTCCCACTTTCAGCAATGGACAGATCTTCCAGACAGAAAATCAACCACAAAAACAATTGGACTTAATCTGCACTTTAGATCAAATGGATCTAATAGATATTTACAGAACATTTTATCCAACAACTGCAGAATACACATTCAGCACATGAATCATTCTCAAAGATAGATCACATGTTAGGTCACAGAACAAGTCTTAAAACCTTTGAAAAAGTTTGAATCATATCAAGCATATTCTCTGACTGCAATGGAATAAAACTAGAAATCAATAACAAGAAAAATTTTGGAAACTATACAAATACATAAAAATTAAACAATATGCTCCTGAATGACCAGTGAGTCAATGAAGAAATTTAAAAGGAAATTGAAAAATTTCTTGAAACAAATGATAATGGAAATACAACATTCGAAAATCTAGCAGATACAGCAAAAGCAGTACTAAGAGGAAAGATTACAGGTGTAAGTGCCTACATCAAAAAAGAAGAGAAACTTCAAATAAACAGCCTAACAATGCATCTTAAAGAACTAGAAAAACAAGAGCAAACCCAGGCCCAAAATTGGTAGAAGAAAACAAATAATAATGATCAGAGCAGAAATAAATAAAATTGAAGTGAAGAAAAAAATACAAAAGATCAATGACACAAAATGTTGTTTTTTTTGAAAAGTTAAACAAAACTGACAAAACTTTAGCCAGACTAACTAAAAAAAGATAGAATATCCAAATAAACAAAATCAGAAGTAAAAAAGGAGACATTACAACTGATATTGCAGAAATACAAAAGATCATTAGAGGCTACTATAAGCAA
>NW_016107354.1:7968729-8019175 GCF_001604975.1 Cebus imitator
AGACAGTATAACTGATACTGCAGAAACTCAAAAGATCATTAGTGGCTACTATGAGCAACTATATGCCAATAAATTTGAAAATCTAGAAGAAATGGACAAATTCCTAGACTCAGACACAAGCTACCAAGATTGAACCAAGAAGAAATCCAAAACCTGAGCAAATCAATAACAAGTCACAATATCGAAGCCATAATAAAAAGTTCCCCGGGGGGGAAAAAAAAGCCTGGCACCTGGTGGCTTCTCTGCTGAATTCTACCAAACATTTAAAGTATAACTAATACCGATTTTACCCAAAAAATTCCAAAAAATAGAGGAGGAGCAAATACTTTCAAACACATTCTATGAGGCCAGTATTATCCTGATACCAAAACCAGACAAAGACATGTCAAAAAAAGAAAACTACAGGCCAATATCTCTGATGAATATTGATGCAAAAATCCTCAGCAAAATGCTAGCAAACTGAATGTAATAATACATTAAAAATGTAATGCATTATAACCAAGTGGGATCTATCCCTGGGATGCAAAGATGGTTCAACATATGCAAATCAACCAATGTAATACATCTCATCAACAGAATGAAGAATAAAAACCATATGATAATCTCCACTGATGCTGAAAAAGCATTTGAGAAAATTCAACATCCCTTCATGATAAAACCCTGAATAAACTGGATAGAAAAGGAACATATCTCAAAATAATAAAAGCCTTATATAACAGACTCACAAGTAGTATCATACTGAATGAGGAAAAACTGAAAGCCTTTCCTCTAAGAAGGGGAATACAAGGATGCCCACTTTCACCACTGTCATTCAACACAGTGCTGGAAGTCCTACCTAGAGCAATCAGACAAGAGACAAAAATAGCTGAAAGGGCATTCAAATTGGAAAGGAAGAAGTCAAATTATCCTTGTTTGCAGATTATATATCTTATATTTGGAAAAACCTAAAGACTCCACCTGCTGGAAACCTCTGTGGCCAGTGGTGCCTTTGCCCAAGTTTTGCTCAGGCCCGCTGGACTCATTCCACTCACTCCGCCTGGCAGGCAGCACTCAGCTAGTGCTACTGGCCCCAAGGTCATGCCTGCCAAGGGCAAGCCAGGCACAGAGTGGCAAGGGATGCATGAGTGAGTGAGTGGACAGCCAGGCCCACTGGCTGCAGCAGGGCTGGCAGTTCCAGGCACCAGCATGGACATCAGCACAAGCTCCCTGTGAGGCTTCTGCTGGACCAGTTGTACCGCAGGTGGCATCCACGGAGGGCACCAGGGAACACTGTGGTACCTGGAAGCTTGGAGATGCCAGGAACCACAGAACCCCAAAGAGGGCGTCACTGCCATAACCCGGGGAGCTCCTAGGTCTGGGCTCCCCGAAGGGATGCAGCTCTTCTCCCCTCTCTTCTCTTCTCTCCTTCTTGTTGCCTGCAATGTGGTGAACAAGGAGGGCATTTCAGCCGTTTGTGTTACAGCTCCTTCAGTCCTGCTATACCAGAAATTAGTAGGGCCTCTGGGTCTCAAGCCCAGCTGCCTAAATTCCATTGGTAAATCCTGAGGGAAACGCAGGCCTGAAAAGAATGGAATCATGCTGGGGGAAAAGGTCAGAGTAAGGATTATTGAAATATGGAGCATATTTTATTGCAATCTTTATTAATTTGGATGCATTATGTGTACCTATCTGTTTACATATGTATTGCTGCGTGGTGTATGTTTGTGTGTGTGGGTGTGTGTGGTGTGTATGTGGGGTGTGCATGGTGTATGGTGAGTGTGTATGTGGTGTGTGTATGTGTGGTGTGTGTGTGGTGTGGGGGGGTTGTATGTGTGTGGGGTGTGTGGTGTGTGTGTGTGTGCTGTGTGTGGAATATATAGGGTGTGTGTGTGGTGTGTGTGTGTAATGTATGTGTATGTGTGTGGTTATGAGTATGTGTGGTGTGTGTGTGTGGTGTGTATATGTGTGGTGTGTGTGAGTGTGTGTGGTGTGTGTGAGTGTGCGTGGTGTGTGTGTATCTGTGGTGTATGTCTGTGCTATGTGTGTGTGGTGTGTATGTGTTGCGTGTGTGTTGTGTGTGCATTGTGTCTGTGTACAGAATTGGCTTCAGCAACAAACCCCCTCCTGATTCCATTGCACCCTCTAGTCTATATAAGGAGAGAGAGAGAAAAGGAGAGAGGACTATAAACTATATTATAAATAAGTTATTTGTTATTTGTCCTTATCTGAACACTGGAATCCCAATCAGGACAGGAACATTGTAGTTGGGTTTTTAACTATGGCTACTCAGTACCTGGGAATGTGGCTGTGACATAGTTTGGCTGAATAAGTCTTAGTTGAATGAGCATGTTCACTGATGAAAACTTGAAAAATACAAAATAAGTATAAGAATAAAAATAAAAAACAATACTAATTTCATCAGCCAAGATTGGGGAAGGGGTGAGGAGAACCACTCCTCACCTTCATACTTGGTCTCTAATCTAGTAGATTAGAGAAGTAAAACCTTCATACTTGGTCTGTATTTTCTACGTGTATATAGATATATGAATACATAAACAAACACCGAGTGATACAATATCTATCATTTTATAGTCTGCTTTTTCATTTGGCAATTTAACTTTTTTTTTTTTTTTTTTTTTTTTTTTTTTTTTTTTTTTTTTGAGACAGAGTTTCGCTGTTGTTACCCAGGCTGGAGTGCAATGGCGCGATCTCGGCTCACCGCAACCTCCGCCTCCTGGGTTCAGGCAATTCTCCTGCCTCAGCCTCCTGAATGGCTGGGATTACAGGCACGCGCCACCATGCCCAGCTAATTTTTTGTAGTTTTAGTAGAGACGGGGTTTCACCATGTTGACCAGGATGGTCTCGATCTCTTGACCTCGTGATCCACCCGCCTCGGCCTCCCAAAGTGCTGGGATTACAGGCTTGAGCCACCGCGCCCGGCCCTGGCAATTTAACTTAAGCATGTTTCCATGTTATGTCCTTAGCTACCACAAAATCAATGACAGAGCTGAAATTCAAATCTGGTCTGATAGGATTAAGTGTTTGAATTATTAACCAAAAGCTATACAGCTGCAACCTAAAGTTGGCAGCAGTATAGCATACATACATGTACAATATAATGTAATTCAATTATCTTAAATATTTGCTAGCTTGGTAATAACTCTTCCAGTGAAACACCACCTCCATGAGAGCACTAGTCTCCTTTGCTTTATTCCCTACTGTATTCCCAGAGCCTAGAAGAGTTCCTGCCAATACTAGTTCATTAAATATGTATTAAATAAATAAATGAGAATAGATTAATGAATTTTGCAAGTATGTTTACCAGAAAGGTAAGTAGATTGAGGTTTTTTAAGGACTTTGTGTTAAAGAGAAACATGGCACTATTTGGACAGTACTAAGTCCAACCCTCCACAGGAGTAAAGGTCACAGTGCATTGTACACTTGCCCCAGGTCACATCGTACAGGAACAAGGCACATTGAGCCCAGCCTGGAGTTACCATAAATACCTTCAGTCCTTTCAGAAATGGTACAAGTAGGTCATTGGCTAGAGGTTTTGCAAATATGTTTTAAACAATGTGGTTTGATAAGACTCTATAAATAATGAATTTGTAGTTAAACAAAACATACTGTTCTCTGAGAATGGACCTGGATTTTTTCCCATAATTAGAGATTTCAAAAAAGGAATCTAGCAAGTTAGAGGATTGCAAGAGGGCTGCTTTTGACCCAAGTTTGGAAAACAAGCTGTTGAGTAATGTTTTTTTCCCCTTCTGACCACAGCTGAGAGCAAAGAGGCTCCAAGTACCCCACATCCTAGAGATAGCATCCAAGAAGTCGGGCCAGATCTCATAAGCTCCCAAGGCTTATGAAGAGGTAACAATGTAGGCCTTCAGCAGCCAACCACCTCCTCATCATCATTGCACCCTCTGGTCCATATAAGGAGAAGACTGGGAAAAGGAATGGGAGAGAGAGCAGGGTTGTCAGTCCTTGGGGAGTACAGTGTTTGTGGAGACCAGTGATTTCTTCGTATAGATTTTGAGTGCGTAAAGGAAAAAGAAAAATGCTGTGTAGAGCTCTTTAGTTTAATTAGGTCCCACTTGTCAATTTTTGTTTTTGTTGCAATTGTCTTTGGGGACTCAGTCAAAAATTATTTGCCAAGGCCAATGTCAAGAAAGGTATTTCCTAGGTTTTCTTCTAGGAATTTTATTGTGAGTCTTACATTTAAATCTTTAATCATCTTTTTTTTTTTTTTTTTTTTTTTTTTTTTTATTTTTTTTTTTTTTTTTTTTTTTTTTTTTTTTTTTCTTTTTTAAAGGGTGGTTTTTTTTTTTTTTTTTTTTTTTTTTTTAGATAGAGTCTCACTCCATCATCCAGGCTGGAGTGCAGTGGCTCCATCTTGGCTTACTGGCTCACTGCAACCTCTGCCTCCCAGGTATAAGTGATTCTCCTGCCTCAGCCTCCTGAGTAGCTGGGACTACAGGCATGCACCACCACACCCGGTTAACTTTCTGCATTTTCAGTAGAGACAGAGTTTGGCCATCTTGCCCAGGCTGAACTCCTGAGCTCAAGCAATCTGCCCGCCTCCTGGGATTACAAGCATGAGCCACCACGGCTGACCTCGTTAATTCATCTTGAGTTAATTTTTTTACATGGTGAAAAGTAAGGGTCTATTCCAATCTTCTGCATCTGGCTAGCCAGTTATTCCAGCACCATTTATTAAAAAGAGAATCTTTTCCCTTTGCTTGTTGAAGATCATATGGATATAGGTGTGCAGCTTTATTTCTGAGTTTTCTAATCTGTTCCATTGGTCTATGTGCCTGTTTTTATACCAGTACCATGCTGTTTTGGTTACTGTGGCCTTATAGTATAGTTTGAAGTTGGGTAATGTGATGCCTCCAGCTTTGTTCTTTTTGCCTAGGATTGTTTTGGCTATTTTGGCTATTTTGATTCCATATGAATTTTAGAATAGTTTATTCTAATTCTGTGAAGAATGACATTGGTAGTTTGATAGGAATACCATTGAATCTTTACATTGCTTTGGGCAGTATGGCCATATTAACAATATTGATTCTTCTAATCCATCAACACGGAGTGTTTTTCCATTTATTTGCATCATCTCTTGATTTCTTTCAGTAGCGTTTTATAGTTCTCCTTGCAGAGATCGTTCACCTCCTTGGTTAGCTGTATTCCCAAGTATTTCATTTTCTTTGAAACTATCAACAAAGTAAACAGACAATATACAGAATGGCAGCAAAGATCTAATATCCAGAACCTACAAAGAACTTAAATCAATAAGCAAAAAAACATATAGGCAAAAGACATGAGCAGGTACTTCTCAAAAAAAGATATACAAGTGGCCAACAAACATACCAAAAAAAATGCCCCACATCACTAATCATCAGAGAAATGCAAATAAAAACCACAATGAGATACCATCTCACACCAGTCAGAGGCAATTATTATAAATTCAGGCCAGGTGCGATGGCTCATACCTATAATCCCAGCACTTTGGGAAACCAAGGCTGGCAGATCACTTGAGCCCAGGAGTTCAAGACAAGCCTGGGCAACATAGCAAAATTTCATCTCTGCAAAAAAAAAGAAAAGAAAACACAAAAAAAGTAGCCAAGTGCAATGGCTTATGCTTATAGTCCCAGCTACTCGGAGGCTGAAGTGGGAGGATTACCTGATCCTGGGAGGTTGAGGCTGCAGTGAGCTGTGATTGCACCACTGCACTGCGGCCTGGATGACAGAATGAGACCCTGTCTCAGTAAAAATAGAGAAATACATAAAATAAAAAGTCAAAAAACAACAGATGCTGATGAGACTGCAGAGAAAAAGGGACATTTATACCTTCTTGGGAATATAAATTAGCTCTGCCACTGTGGAAAGCAGTTTGGAGATTTCTCAAAGAACTCAAAACAGCGCTGCCATTGGACCCAGTAATCCTATTGCTGAGTATATACCCAAAGGAAAATAGATTATACCAAAAAGACATATGTACTCATACACTCATTGCCACACTATTTACAACAGTAGAGACATGGCATCAACTTAGGTGCCCATGAGTGGTGCGCTGGATAAAGAAAATGTGGTACATACACACTACGGAATAATACACAGCCACAAAGAAGAATGAAATCATGTCCTTTGCAGCAACATGGATGCAGCTGGGGGCCGTAATCCTAAGTGAATTAACACAGGAACTGAAAACCAAATACCACATGTTCTCATGTATATATGAGAGCTAAACATTGAAGACGCATGGACATAAACATGGAAACAATAGATACTGCAGACTACTAGAAGGAGGAGGGAGGGGAGCATGGGTTAAAAAACTACCTATTGAGTACCATGCTTACTACTTGGGTTCAATATACGTATGTAAACAAACATGCACATGTACTCACTGTCTCTAAAATAAAAGTTGAATTTTTTAAAAATCAAAAATAAATAAATACAAAGAAAAGAAAAATGCCTTCCTAGCTGGATGCACACTGAGCTGCAAAAACTGCCCGCTCATTCTGTGCCCCCATCAAAGCAGAGGAAGAGTGTGGTCATTTCCTGAGAGAGCTCACTGTGTGTGAACATTCTGGTGCTTGCTTCTCATCTGGGTATTTCTAAAGGATGGAGTAGCCCAGCCAGCAGAGCTTGAAGAGGTAGTGATGGAATATGCCTAAAGAGAAGATGGGGTGACCTCTTATCCATCGCTGATCTCTGCAGCCTTGGGGAGGAAGAGGAGAGGTCCTCAGCCATTCTGGTGGGTCTGTTGAGAGAACCACTGAGGTTAGAGAAAAGGCGTGGCTGGGCCAGGTAAGGTAAACCTTACCCAGAGAGGGGGCTTGGAACAACGACCGCTTTCAGGACCAGTCATAGATACAGCTGTTCTTCTCTGGGGACTTCCACCTCCACATCTGAGGGGGCTGGATTTCACATCAGGAACAATCCTGCCCACCATCTCAGTGGAGACCCCCACATCAGCAGAGAATATATATCAGCATCAGTTAGAAGCACATCAAACCAGAGCGAGGCCAAAATGATTAGCCTCTCCTTTACATCTCTCCCCTTTCCCAATCTTGAGGCTGGGAAATGTGGTAGAAAGACATCTCAGAATTGGACTAGCCTCATCCTTCTCTAAGGGCTGGTGCCAGAGGAGCAGGGAAAGAGTTCTCTAAACCCTCACCCCTCCCAGCACCCCCACTACAATCTAGCTGACGATGGCGAAACAGGATGGGATGCTTCAAAACAGACATGATATTGGAGCTTGAAACAAGACTGTAGTGATTTTTAATAAACTAAATAATCTAAAATTATCTAACTGTTAAGGATAGAGAAAAGGGTTTATAAGACCACAGTTGAAAGCAGAGTTTAGGAAAACTAAGCCACTTGGAGTTAAAATCCCCTTAAACTGAGATTCCTTTATAAACTGGTTACATTTGGATAACATACGTCATTTGTAGAATGACATTTTTTTAATTTTTTATTTTATTTCAATAGGTTTTGGGGGGAAAGGCGGTGTTTGGTTACATGAGCAAGCTCACCAGTGGGGAGATTTTGGTGCACCCATCACCCAAGCAGTGTACACTGCGCCCAACATGTAGTCTTTTATCCCTCACCCACCTCCCACTCTTTCTTCTGAGTTTCCAAAGTCCATTGTATGATTCTTATGACTTTGCAGCCTCATAGCTTAGCTCCCACTTATGAGTGAGAACATACGATATGTGATTTTCCATTCCTGAGTCACTTCACTTAGAATAATGGTCTCCAATCCCATCCAGGTTGCTGTGAATGCCATTACTCGAAGAACGACGTCGTTTTTAATCTGTATATAATAACGGGTAGCTTTAGTTGTAAGCTCCACACGTTTCCATGCCCTTCCACCCAGCCCTCTGGTCAAACTAAAATATCTAGAACATTTCTCAGTAATGACTCTGAGACCTGGGAGAGACTAGGATGGCAGCATCACATCACTATTACCCTCCATGAGGCAGGTTTGGACCCACCTCCCAGACTTGTCAACTTGTAAAGAGCATTTCTCCTCCACTTCATTTACTTATTTCAATGACCTGTTTATTGAGCATCTACTACGTGCCAGGAGCTATAATAGGTGCTGTGGATACAATAATGATATACAATAAAACAGACATGATTTTTGCTTTTCATGTCTTACATACTTGCCCTACAGACAGACAAGCAAACTGAGTGGACAAAACAGTGCAATGTCATGAATCCTGGGAGCAGTAGTGCACAACAAAAGCAAGTTGGTATGGCTTGGCTCTGTGTCCCAGCCTAGTCTCATGTTGAATTGTAATCCTTAATGTTGGGAGAGGGACCTGGTGGGAGGTGATTGGCTCACAAGGATGGATTTTTCCCCCATGCTTTTCTTATAATAGTGAGTGACTTCTCGCAAGATTGATGGTTTAAAGTGTACTATCCCTTCTCTCTCTCACACACACACACTCTCTCCCTCTCTCTCTCTCTCTTTCTCTCTCCTTACCTTTCCCTCTCCCTCTCCCTCTCCCTCTCTTTCTTTCTCTCTCCACCCCCTGCCTCCATGTGAAGAAGGTGCTTGCTTTCCCTTCACCTTCCACCATGATTGTAAGTTTCCTGAGGCCCGCTAGCCATGCTTTGTGCACAGCCTGCAGAACTGTGAGTCAATTAAACCTCTTTTCTTCATGAATTACCCAGTCCCAGGTAGTTCTTTATAGCAGCGTGAAAACTGACTAATACACAAATACAACTTGACTCCCTAGAACCCCTTGTCCTCCATCTCAAAATCTTCTGCCTTCCCTGACCCCATCCTTCTCCCCTTCCTTTCTCAGAGCAAGAGCTGTTTCTACTCTTTTGGGGTTCACTTATCACCTATGGGTTTGATCCCATCTCCTTTGCTTCCACTTGACTTTGGTGCAGCTGTCATTCACTCTTTCTTTGTCTCCAGTATCTCCCTCTTCATTAGCACCTTCCTGTCCCCTAAAACTAGACTGACCTCCCTCAAAAATGAAGCTTTTCTTTTATTAGCAAATTAATAAATTCATTCAATACTCCTTCATTCATTCAATAAGCATTTGTCGAAGTCCCATCATATGCCAAGCACTTTCATTGGTACTGGATATTTAGGAGTGAACAAGACAAAAGTGATCACTTCTCTGACCTATTTTATAATCTAGGGAGAAAGATGGACCAAAAGAAAATCCAAACAAAAAAGAATAAGCCAAGATATCAATAAAATAATCCCACATATTAAAAACTGATTGACCAGGCGCAGTGGCTCACACCTGTAATCCCAGCACTTTGGGAGGCTGAGGCGGGCGGATCTTGAGGTCAAGAGATCAAGACCATCCTGGCCAACATGGTGAAACCCCATCTCTACTAAAAATACAAAAAAATTAGCTGGGCGTGGTGGCGCGCTCCTGTAGTCCCAGCTACTCAGGAGGCTGAGACAGGAGAATTGCTTGAACCCAAGAGGCGGAGGTTGCAGTGAGCCAAGATCGCGCCATTGCACTCTAGCCTGGCGCCTGGTGATGGAGTGAGACTCTGTCTCAAACAAACAAAAAAAAAAACTGATTAAGAAGTAAAGAATATTCATAGAGAACCAGCCAGGTAAGTCCTCTCACGCAAGAAAGAGGGATTTCAAGAGAGGCTCGCAAGGTAAGAAAGAGACAGCCATGTGAGCAGCAAGGAGAGGAGGGTCCTGGGCAGATGAAATGTCATGTGCAAAGGCCCTGTGGCAAACAAGAGGCTGGCTTGTTGGTGGGACAGAGAGAAGGCCAGTGTGGAGAACTTGGGAAGGTATGGCAGGTGGCGATGCTGGTGGGTGGCCAGGGAGAGATCACACAGCACCTTGTAGGCCAAGATTAAGGGTGTGGATTTTACCTAAGGGAGACAGGAATTCTCTGAAGGATTTTAAGCATAGGGGAGATATGATACGATTGACTTACAAATGAGATTATTTACAGATAGCCCATCCTAAATTGAAAATATTATAGGTGAAAAATGCATCTAATGCACTTAACCTACCAAACATCATAGCTTAGCCTAGCCTACCTTAAACTTCTTACAACACTTACATTCACCTACAATTGTGCAAAATCATCTGGCAACACAGTACACTGCAGAGGATCAGGTTTTTGTGTTGTTGCTATTTTGAGACGGCGTCTCACTCTGTCCTCGGGGGCTATGTTTAGAATATCAGAGCTTAGGACACTCTGCACCTGGGAACATGCTGGCATAGAGAGGCCAGGAAGGTCTCCTTCAGCCTTCTGCAGTTTATTGTTCCTGATTTCTTTTATGCATTACTTATAACCAGTTTGTGTAGGCACACTGTAAACCCTTCTTCCATTGCTGCTTCCCCCAACAGTGGTACAATTATCGATAATGCCCCTTTTCATTCTTGAAAGTGACTCGGTTTGGATGATAAATTATATGGTCACCTGAAGGAGAGGGCAAAGTATGAAAAAGGGGAGACTAGTTAGATGGCTATCACAGTACCTCAGATGAGAAATGATGTGGCCAGGAGCCTGGAGGTGTAAATGAGAGGAAGTTGATGTTTGGAAGTAGAATCACCAGACTGGCCAGTAGGTTGGATATGGGGGTAAAGTGAAGGGAAGCATCAACACATTCCCCTATCCAGTGTGAGGAACAGAGAATGGTCGTGCCATTAACTGAAATGGAGAAGCCTGGAGTGTGAAGAGTTCTGGTGGAAAAACTCAAATTCATTTTGGGACACATTAAGTTTGAGATATCTGGAAGCCAGATATGTAGATATGCCAAGTAGCCAGTTGGATATACAAGCATGGAGCTCAGAAATGAGGTTTGCAGGTGGAGATATAACTTTAATAGCCATCCACATAGAAGTACTATTTAGACCTATGAAAGAGAGCATAGAGAAACAAAGAATGGGGGCCCAGAGCCAAGGCTGAAGAACACAGAATTTGGGGAGATAAGAAAGGCCCAGCTAAGGAAATAAAGGAGAATTGAGGTAGAGGGTAATATTCCGCTACTTAACAGTTGATGAAGAAGGAGTGGTATTATGAAGCCAAGAGACCAAATATATCAGGAAGGACGGGGAGAGCAACTGCACTGACTCTTGATCACAGGGCTACTGATACGAAAAGCGAGAGATGTTCATTGTTTTTGGCAGCATGGAGGTCAATAGTGACAAAGTTATTTTGTTGGAGTCATGGGGACAGAGACCAGGCTGGAGTGGGTTAACATAAAATCAGAAGTGAAGAATCAGAAGGTGTGTAAATGGCTAATACTTTCAACAAGTTTGACTTAGTAAGAGGAAGAAGAAAATGTGCAAGAGTGAAGAGTATTGTGGGTTGAAATATAGGTTTTCATTATGGTAATCTAATTCAGAAAGCAACTACTGAGTGCCTGGACCTTGCTAGGTATTATGCATGCAATGACGAACAAGATATGGTGCCTGTCCTCAAACAAGTCAGGCATTTCCCCAAGCATAAGGGCTTGCCTGGCCATTTAAACCAAGTGCTGGAGATCCAGGAGGAGAGGCGAGTCTCTACTGCTGAAGCTCTCGGCCTTGTTCAGTGTATCCCAGGTTCTGGAGTCAGACAAACTAGCCTACAGTCCTGCCTCTGTACCTGTTACATGTGTGACCTTGGAGAAGGTCCTAAGCATATACCTCTAAACCTCAGTTTATCCAACTGAGAACGTCAAAGCCTTCTCTGCAGCTTAAATCAGATAAACCATGTAAAGTATAGGGCACAGTTTGCAAACTGCAATTAAAAATGGCAGCTATTCTAATTACTATTTGCTGACTCCCCATGCCCCAGCAGAATTTGGACTGCCACCAGTATGTGATTCTGTTGAGGCTCTTATTAAATTGTGTTGTCTATCTACATATCTCACTTCCCTTTTAGGACATGAAGTAGAATTTTATCTGAACTAAAAGCCAATGAGATGCTGGCCAGGTGCAGTGGCTCAGGCCTGTAATCCCAAAACTTTGGCCGGCCAAGGTAGATGGATTGCTTGAGGTCATGAGTTCAAGACCAACCTGGCCAACATGGTGAAACCCATCCCTACTAAAAACACAAAAATAGGCGTGTTGTCCCATGCCTGTAATCCCAGCTACTCGGGAGGCTGAGGTGAGAGAATCACTTGAACTGGGTGGTGGAGGTTGCAGTGAGCCAAGATGGTGCCATTGAACTACAGCCTGCGCAACAGAAGGAGACTCTGTCTCAAAAAAAGAAAAAAGCTAATGAGAATAAAGATAAGGAAAATCAATGTGAGAGTCATTCCTTAGGTAAAATGAGTGGGACAAATTAAAAATTGAGACCAGCCTGGCCAACATAGTGAAACCCCATATCTACGAAAAATACAAAAATTAGCCAGGCTTGGTGGCGAGCACCTGTGGTCTCAGCTACTCCAGAGGCTTAGGTGCAATAATTGCTTGAACCCAGGAGGCAGAGGCTGCAGTGAGCTGAGATCATGCCACTGCACTCCAGTCTGGGCAACAGAGAAAGACTCTGTCTCAAAAAAAAAAGGAAAAAACCAGAGTCAAATATGGCAGTTTCTAGGATAGAACTCCTAGGATTAGGCTTCCCTAAGCAATGTAACTTCTTTTTTTCTTCATCTTCTTTTTTTTTTTAAGACAGAGTCTCACTCTGTCACCCAGGCTGGAGTACACTGGCGTGATCTTGGCTCACTGCAAACTCCACCTCCTGGGTTCAAGTGATTCTCCTGCCTTCGCCTCCTGAGTAGCTGCAGCTACAGGCACATATCTTCCTTTTATTGAGACAGGGTCTCACTCGGTCACACAGGCTGGAAAGCAATGGAGTGATAATAGCTCACTGCAGCCTTGACCTTCCAAACTCAAGCAGTCCTCTAGCCTCAGCCTCCCGAGTAGCTAGGAATACTGGCACACACCACCACCCCTGACTAATATTTTTGGTTTTTAGTAAAGATAAGGTTTTACTATGTTGCCTCGGCTGGTCTTGAACTCCTGGGCTCAAGCGATCCTCCTGCCTCAGCCTCCCAAAGTGCTGGGATTACAGGTGTGAGCCACCGCACCCAGCCCACAGTGTACCTTCTTGATACGGAAAGAGGTCACTCGGGGACAAGGCCTGGAGACAGAGAGTGGAAAGAGTGCAATGAATTGTGTAGAATAAAGTCTGTACACAGCGAGGCCTGGAAGCTGCAACAAAATAAACTGTGAGGCCAGGAAGAAGAAGTGCGGATGTGGGGGTAGACCTCCAATCTGTGCTGCAGAGCAGACTGATGGAAGGCTGCACAGAGCTGTGCCAAAGCCGTGACTCCGGCCACTCAGAAGCCCAGCATGACGGTCAGTGCTTTGCTGGCTTAGGCTTACTCAGGAGGAGAAGCTGGGGCCAAAAATGACCAGAGAAGCTTGGCTTGGGTCATGTGAGGAGTCTGCATAGTTACAGGCCAGTTGGGAGTTTTGGGGCCCCCTCATCGCAGGCTCATCCGCTATCGTGCTGTTTGTCTTCAACATGGCCTCAGATGGCCATTCTTCCCAGAAAGTCTGCCTCAATGTTCCCAGTTTCCATCAACAAATTCAATTTGACAAACATTTATTGATCACCTCTAGGCGTCCTATACCAGTTCCTGGGGACACAAAGCTCAGTGACTCTGTGTCCCTGTCTTGGGGCAGAAGTGTGTGACTCACAGCCCAGTTCCCTGAGTGCAGAGGAGCAGGAAGCTCAGTATTTCTTACGCATGCCATCAGATCTGAAGTGATCAGGGTCTTTGCCACTCCGGCCCCATTCCTCAGCTTTCTGGTTGGACTGCAAGTCTTCCAATGCACTGCGGCTGTTTCCAGATACATAGTAGTTTACAAATCCCTGAAGATAGTGTCTGAAACGGCTGCAACCCAAAGAAAGGAGACAGGAGATTAATCTCTTGACTCAGCTGAGATCGCTCCACCTGCTAACTCTCTCCTCTCCTCCCACCCAAGGAATGACTGAAAGGAGCCTGGAAAAGTCAAGAAAGGGGGAAGAAAACTATCAATCCTCATGGGCAAAGGCCTAAGTCAGCTGATACTTTCTGCACTCTGCAACAGAGGGCTTTTTTTTTTTTCTGAGACAGGGTCTCGTTCTGCTGCCCAAGCTGGAGTGCAGTGACTCGATCATGGGTCACTGCAGCCTCGATCTCCTGGGCTCAAGGTATCTCCCACTTTAGCCTCCCGAGTAGCTGGGACTACAAGCGCATGCCACAATGTCTGGCTAATTTCTTTTATTTTCTGTAGAGATAAAGGTCTTGCTATGTTGCCCAGGTGGCTCTTGAACTCCTGAACCCAAGTGATCCTCCCACCTTGACCTCCCAAAGTGCTGGAATTACAGGTGTGAGCCCCCTGCACCAGGCCCCTACAACAGCGTGCTTTTGAGACCTCTCCTCAGTTCTTACTTTCCCTTTGGGGGTGAGAGGAGACGTGTCCTCACCAGCCTTGCTCTGGCTCTGCCGGCCACTCATACCCCAGGAGTGTGTGGAGGAGGAGAAAGAGCCACGGGTTCTCCTGCCTCTCAAGCCAAATCGGCTCTGCTGGCCTCTCACTGGAATCCCCAGGAGTCTGTTACCTGATCACTTTGGCAGCCCAGACACCCCCGGGTCCTCTTTGGGCAGCGTCATAGTTTCCCCGAGCATAGAAATATCTGTTTGAATTTTGGTGATTAGATGCCATCAAGTTCCAATAGGCTTTGCACAAGTCTCCAGCCCCTGGAAAGAAAAGAAAATGACAAAAATGAACCTGGTGACATACAGGAGAAGTGGAGAAATGGACATTTTCCACTGATTTCCAAATTTTGAGCCTTGACAAAATAATCTTTTGAAATCATACGCGGAGATAAACATTCCTTCCTGTGAACAACTTCCCTGAGTAACTGTAAGGAAGGTGCTTTCCATGGATTACATTGGATTGAATTGGTTGGCAGCTGTCATGCCCTGGGCTACACCTTACATGGGTCTGTGTGTGCTGTGTACAGAGAGGGCACGGTCATGTGAGGAATGTCACAATGAAGAATGGTACTACAGATGTAAGCTACAGGGACTATACAAGGGACGTGGTGAGAAGAGGAGGGGGTTGCACATCTGCTATGGCCCATAAGAAAAGTACATCCTCACCAGCTCCGCGAGGACAACTCAGACTTGAATAAATCTGTTATGGATATAGATGGCACAGGAAAGCTGAGGGCATGGGCAGTATGTGGTGAGTGGAATGACCTGAGAGAGCTTCAGAGGACCGGGACAGGCAGACCACCTCCCTGGTGGACTGAATGAGAAGATAAAATGAGGGCACATACATAAAATGCCTAGCATATTGGAATACTTGATGCAAGGTGGATTCCTGTTCCTATTAGTGAAGGAGTAAGATACCGCTATACACCCAATAGAATGACAACAGTTTTTTTAAATGACAATATCAATTGTGAGCGAGGATGTGGAACAGCTGGAACTCTCATAATTGTTTTGGGTTTTGTTTTTGTTTTCTTTAGTCAAGGTCTCCCTCTGTCACCCAGGCTGGAGTGCAGTGGTGTGATCATGGCTCACTGCAGCCTCGACCTCCTGGGCTCAATGATCCTCCTACTTCAGCCTCCTGAGTAGCTGGGACCACAGGTGCCTGATAACACACCCAGCTGATTTTTTTGTGTGTGTGGAGATGGGGTCTCACTATGTTGTTAAGGCTGGTCTCAAACTCTTGGCCTCAAGTGATCCTCCTGCTTTAGCCTCCCAAAGTGCTGGGATTATAAGCGTGGACCATTATGCCCAGCTCTCATAATTGTTCATGGAAGTATAAATTGGTACAATTTTGAGAAACTGTTTGCTAGTATCTACGAAAGCTAAATTGACATATAGCTTATGACTCTACACTTCCATTCCTGAATATATAACCACAGCAGAAACGAGGCCTTAGGTACACCAAAGTACATGTACACCAATATTTACTGCAGGTTTATCCATAACAGCCCAAAACTAAAAATGTCTAACTATCCAATAATGTAGGCTAGATAAATGGTGATATCAGTATACAATGGAATACTATGCAGCAATGAAAAAGAACAAAATATTAATGCGCATGGCAAATGCTGTTATGTGTATTAATATGTCATAATGTTGAGTGAAACAAAACCAGATACAAAATACACTGTACGATTTTTTTATTCAAAGATCAAAGACAGGGAAGCTAATCAATAATGATAAGAATAGCAATTACCTTTGGTGAGGGTTGTTAACTGGAAGAGGGCATGAGAGACCCTTCCAGGGTGCAGGAAATGTTTGGCATCTTGATCTGAGGGTGTAACATGGATGTGTGTATGTGTAAAAGATCATCAAGCTATGCAGTATACGATATATGTAAGTTATACATAATTTTAGTGTTTTTTTGTTTGTTTGTTTTGTTTTTTTGAGACAGAGTCTCGCTCTGTTGCCAGACACCAGGCTGGAGTGCAGTGGCGCGATCTTGGCTCACTGCAACCTCCACTTCCTGGGTTCAAGCAATTCTCCGGCCTCAGCCTCCTGAGTAGATGGGACCACAGGCGCGTGCCACCACACCCAGCTAATTTTTGTATTTTTTTTTTTAGTAGAGACGGAGTTTCACCATGGTCTTGATCTCTTGCCCTCGTGATCCGCCCGCCTCGGCCTCCCAAAGTGCTGGGATTACAGGCTTGAGCCACTGCACCTGGCCATTATTTTAGTTTTTAAAGAGATTAGTGGAAAAATAGATGTTCGAAGCAGGTCTAAGCCAGGAAGAGCTATAGAAAGTGTCTATCAGCACCTATGTTGTTCAATCAATAAATATTTTTGAGTCCTGCTGTGGTTTACATGTTTCGGACTTCTTTAAAACAACTCACTTGGAAAAAAGAAAAGCTATGATGAATAGTTTTAATTATTATGTACTGTGTTCTATGGGATATTTCTCACTAATTTCATGTATTCTTTTGTGTCTGTAATTTTGTCAAGTAGTTTATCTCTGGCATGGCATAATGACCGTTCTTTATCTGATGCATGCTCTGTGTTCTTCTATGTTTTCCAGATTGATTAGCGAGAGTTTTCTCCAAGCAGCTGACAGATTCTGTCACGAGGTGACAGAAAAACTCAACAGAGTTGTTCTCATTGGCATTGTGATTAAAGTAACCTGGGGAGTTTTTCAAATACTATTCCTAGTCCCACTTCACTTCTAAGATTCTGACTCAGTAACTATGAGAAGAGGCTCAGGAATATACTTTTTAAACAAACACACCGGCCGATTTAAATGCTGGTGGGCCATACAACAAATTCTGAAATACACTGACCTAAGGAAAAAGATATTTTCTACTATGTGCAGAAAAACTTAGTGCCTGCTACCAAAACTCCTTAAAAACTGTTGTTTAGAGAATATCATTTTCAAAGCACAAAATGCAGAAACAAATGAAAATTTGTAAAATTTCAATTGAAAAATTATAGAAAATTTAACTACAAAATTAATAACAGCACATGAAGTTCGAAGTATTGCAAAACCTGACAACAGAATTTTCCTATTTTAACAACTAGACAATAAGATTCATTTCCTGACCGGGCACGGTGGCTCACCCCTGTAATCCCAACACTTTGGGAAGCCGAGGCCAGCAGATCACAAGGTCAAGAGGTTGAGACCATTCTGGCCAACATGGTGAAAACCCGTCTCTACTAAAAATACAAAAATAAGCTGTGTGTGGTGGCACACACCTGTAGTCCCAGCTACTCAGGAGGCTGAGGCAGGAGAATCGCTTGAACCCAGGAGGCAGAGGTTGCAGTGAGCCAAGATCATGCTACTGCACTCCAGCCTGGTGACAGAGCAAGACTCTGTCTCAGGAAAAAAAAAAAAAAAAAAGATTAATTTCCCATCCAGAATTGCAGAAGTCCATTTCCTAGCCCTATATCAGCCCTCCTGTGGCTAATCAGTAGGAATTTGCTCTTTTTATTTTATGGGTAGGAGTTAGGGCTTAATTTTCATGAACTCTGCATCCCAAGCATTGGCCATTTGCTTGGATACAGGATGGGGTTTCTCTGTGCAAGCACTATTCTTCTACTGTCTCCTAGGCATGTATGAATCTTGGAGTATAATTGTGAACTCAGTGCGTTCCCAGAGGTGGCTGAGCTGAATAAACATCATGCCCTGAGAAATCTGTCATCTGTAAATTTCCACAGTAGGAGATCGCCCTCTGGAAGTCTTTATCCTACTGCACACCACACCAACAGTACAGGCTGGGCCCAAAACACCTTTAACCTGCAGTCTGGAAACCCCAAGGGAGGGTGATAAATCAGACCAGCCTAGAAGAAGAAACAGATACAGAAAACCACGCTCCTCCTTTGACCCCTGTGTGGCTTCTCTAAGGACCACTCACATCCAGTGAGTGTGTGGCTCCTGCTCAGAGTGAATCCTGGGGATATGCCGTCCACCCTCCAGAGTTCTTACCTTGGACAGCCTCCTTGAAAAATGAATACCAGCCTTCACTGCTGACTCCCATGACCAAGGAGCAGAAAACAATTCCTGTGAAAAGCCTCATTGTGCTGAAGAGAAAGAGAGAGTGGCAGAAAATCATTTAAAAAAACCCACGGATCTATGTTTTGAGGACTGAATTCCTTTTTTTTTTTCTATTTTCTTTCTTTTCTTTTGTTTCTCTTTCCTTCCTTCTTTCATCCCTCCCTTCCCTTCCTTCCTTCTTTTTCTTTCTTTCTTCGTTTCTTTCTTTTTTCTGTTGCCCAGGCTAAAGTGCACTGGTATAATTAAGGCTCACTGCAGCCTCAACTTTCTGGGCTCAAGTGATCCTCCCATCTCAGCCTCCTGAGTAGCTAGGACTACAAATATGCACCATCACACCCAGCTAAATTTTTTTTTTTTTTTGTAGAGACAAGGTCTCGCTATGTTCAGCCCAGGCTAGTCTCGAACTCCTGGCCTCAAGCAATCTTCCCATCTCAGCCTCCCAAAGTGCTGGGATTATAGGCATGAGCCACTATGCCAGCCAAAGGGCTGAATTTGAAAGACTAATTCCCCATTTCCATTTGTTTATATTAGAATCAAAACTTTGTGAAAGATTGAAACAGGTTTTAAGAAGAGGCATAAACCCTTAATTCTCAGCCCAGATCTCTGGAAAGAATAAGAAGGTTCCAACGTGTTATTTGGCCTGTGGCCAATTTGTCACCCAATAAAGCAGACTAAAGTCAATCAAGAAGCATTTCCTAAGTTCCTTCTCTCCACAGCACTGACCCCATAATGAGGTGGAAAACACAATTTCTCTCCAATTGAAATCTGCCAATTATGTGAGAAAAGGATCTCAAAAGAGTCAAATAAGAGAAATTAGTCCTTGGAAGAAACCTCACCTGTGGACCTTTCTCCAGCTGAAATCAGTAAAAGCAGAGCTGCTCGTACCTTCCAGCCATGGAACTATAGTTGATATCTCTGCTGGCTTTGGCATTAATGGGAGAAAGCTTTTAAATCCCACAACCTGCCTTGCCAAAGTCCTTTTTGCTCAATTGTTTGGGCATTTTAATATTAGCACATTGGGTAATAGTGTTTCCTTATCCAGAAGTAGTTTTCCAAATTGGGTCATCAAAGTATTAGTTTTCAGTCACTTTTTCTTAATTGCCATTTTTTTCCTCTTAGTTTCCTGTATTACAGAAATGAGTTATATTTGCAAAATCCAGTGTGGGAAGACAGGGGTCTTTCTTCACTTTCTTCTCTTTGTGGCTCTTCATTCTTACCCATTTGGTAAGAGATCTTCCCAAAAAATTGCACATGGATATTGTGCTCTAGGAAGTGATCAATATTATTAGCAAAGGAGATGTTTGCTTGTCTCTTGTGGCTTCCCCCTAAAGAATGTAAGGACACAGAACAAGCAAGACTTGGCCGTACCAGTCATGGGGTGAGGTAATGATTCTGGGAGAATAGAAGGACGGGAATAAAGCCAGAAGATCAAGGGTGTGAAGGTCTTCCAGGCATAAAATCTCTTTTTTCATACAAATATGTATGATTCTGCACTTTCTTTTAAACTTACTATTATTGAAGATCTTTTCATATCAGGCTTGTTGCTTTTTTTTTTACAGCTACACTGTACTCCATTGTATGGACGGACTATAATTTATAAAATATTGATGACTGTGTTGACAGTTATTAACCTTTTGATATTGCAAATAATGATGCATTTATTAACCTTGTACATATGTCTCTTGCACATGTACAAATATATATCTAGGATAAATTCCTACATGAGAAACTCCATGGTGAAAAAGTATCAGATTTTATAAATTTTTCGTTTGTTTGTTTGAGGCAGAGTCTCACTCTGTCCCCCAGGCTGGTGTGCAGTGGCGTGATCTGAGCTCACTACAACCTCCACCTCCAGGGTTCAAGTGATTCCCCTGCCTCAGCCTCCTGAGTAGCTGGGATTATAGGCACACACCACCATACCCTGCTAATTTTTGTATTTTTAGTAGAGACGGGGTTTTGCCATGTTGGCCAGGCTAGTCTCGATCTCCTGACCTCAAGTGATCTGCCCACCTCAGTCTCCCAAAGTGCTGGGATTACAGGCTTAAGCCACCATGCCTAGCCCTAGATTTTATAAATTTTTTTTTTTTTTTTTTTTTTGAGACGGAGTTTCACTCATGTTACCCACGCTGGAGTGCAATGGCGCAATCTCGGCTCACTGCAACCTCCGCCTCCTGGGTTCAAGCAATTCTCCTGCCTCAGCCTCCTGAGTAGCTGGGACTACAGGCACGCGCCACCATGCCCAGCTAATGTTTTGTAGTTTTAGTAGAGACGGGGTTTCACCATGTTGACCAGGATGGTCTCGATCTCTTGACCTCGTGATCCACCCGCCTCGGCCTCCCAAAGTGCTGGGATTACAGGCTTGAGCCACCGCGCCCGGCCGCCATTTCTATTTTCTAAGAGTTGTGAATTCATACTTTTATATCAAAGTAATCATTTTTTTACTGGTTTATTGTGTTTTTATTTATCACTTTACAGGAACTTTTTATATATAGGGAAAATGAGTATGTTATCTATGACATGAGTTACAAATATTTTTCCAGCTTATCTTTTGATTATGATGGCTTGTGTTCTGCCAAAGGAAATTCTTTATGTTCCTGTCTTTATTAATCTTTTCTTTGTTGTCTTCTCAATTTCACAGTATAGTTTGAAGAGCTTTCTCTACTTTGTTTTTTGTGGTTTTCTTAAACTTAAATGTTTTTATTTCATTCCTTTTCAAAAATTTTTCATGGGTACATAGCAGGTACATATATTTACGGGGTACATGAGACATTTTGGTACAGGCATGCAATGCATAATAATCACATCATGGAAAATTGATTATCCATCCCTTCAAGCATTTATCCTTTATGTTACAAACAAATCCAATTTTGCTCTTTTGGTTATTTTACAATGTACAACTAAACTGTTATTGACTATAGTCCCCCTGTTGTGCCATCAAGCACTAGATCTTATTCATTCTATTTTTTTTGTATTCATTAACCATCCTCACCTCCCCTTACCCACCCCTCCCCACCACCCTTCCCAGCCTCTGGTAACCATCATTCTGTTCTCCATCTGCATGAATTCAGTTGTTTTGATTTTTAAATCCCACAAATAAGTGAGAACATGTGATGTTTGTCTTTCTGTTCCTGAATGATTTCACTTAGCATAATGACCTCCAGTTCCATCCATGTTGTTGCAGCTTTCCCTACTTTGAGTTATAAAATAATTTTACATGGATTCACTAGACAATATTAATATTATTTTTTTTCATTATTTCATATAAATATTTAGCATATTTGGAATTTGTCCTACCATAATATATACAGTACGTTTTCAACTTTATGTTATTTTAGATGGTCACCCCGCTGTACCAATCCCATTTGTTGAATAGTCCATCTTTTACTTACTACATTAACATACAACCTTTATCATATACAAAATTTTCATATGTACTTATATCTAATTCTGAGGTTTTTGTTCCACTCATCAGGTTTTTTTCTACATGTAAGTCAGTACTACACTGTTGTACTTATTGAGGCTTTATTCAATGTATTAATTGCCCTCATTACTTTTTTTCAGAAGTAGTTGGCGTTTATTTTCTATTATTTCTTCTAACTGCTAGTTTTTGTATCCAGAAATGCTGCTGATTATTTACATACTAATGGATTGCCATTCCACCCGTTTTAACTGTCTTCTTGTCTGCAGTGTTTTGGTTGATGTCTGGGGTGTCCTGAAGTCCTGTCACACCACCTGCCATTCTCTGTTATCACTGCTCCAGTTAGTTCTCCAGACCTTCCCCTGCAACCACCTTCATGAGATCGTCAGTGACTCCATGTTGCTAAGCCAAAGATGAACTCCTCAACTGCTGGATACTACTAATCAATAGCTCCATCGGGGATTCTGGAACACCATGCTTTCCTAGGTACACCCTCTGTGGAAAGCGGTATGGGGATTGCCCAGAGAACTAAAAACAGAGCTACCATTTGATTCAGCAATCCCACTACTGGGTACCTACCCAAAGGAAAATAGATCATTATTTTAAAAATATACCTGAATGCGTGTATTTACCACAACACTATTCACAGTAGCAAAGATATGGAATTAACCTAAGTGTCTACCAATAAATAATTGAGTAAAGAAAATGTGTGTGTGGGGGTGTACATACACACATATATACACTATGAAATACTATTCAGCCATTGAAAAAGAATAAAATTATGTCTTTTGCTGCAACATAGATAGAACTAGAGGCCATATCTTAAGTGAAATAACAGAAAGTCAAATATCACATTTTCTCACTTATAAATGGGAGCTAAATAATGTGTACACATGAACATAGAGAGTGGAATAATAGACACTGGAGACTCAGAAAGATGGAGGGTGGAAGGAGGCCAAGGGTTGAGAACAGGTGCAATGAACACTATTCAGGTGTTTGTTACACTAAGAAGCCAGATTTCACCACTATGCAATCTATCAATGTAACTAACTGACACAAACTGATCACTCCATGGCACTTCAGCCTAGACAAAAGAATAAGACCCTGTCTCAAAAAACAAAACACACCGATAACATAGAGCAATTCAGTGTTCCTTTCTCAAACTTTTCTAACAGAGAGAAGCATGTTAATTCTTACTGAAGAAAACCAAGTAATTAATAAAAGGTATTTGGGTGTGTCAGAGCATAGGGATTAGTTGTGACTTTACAAACTAATAAATTCCTGGGTAAACCAAGCACCTTTTTTCTTGGATAAAATTTTGATTTTAAAAAAAAATTGTTCCCTTTTTTTTTAACTGTTTTTTCTCTGAACCTATGGATTATATCGAATTAAATTTTTTGTCAAATTATGGATTTCAAGAAAAGGAATGATTTGGTTCTTTAAAGATGGATGAATGAACTTCTGTATCCGAGTCTTGCTTCAGGGTATTATTTCTAGTAATAGTATACTGATTACAAATTTTGTATATCTACCAAGACTTTGAAAGCTTGCTTTATTTGACTTTGAAAGCCATTCTTTCTTATCCTCCCTTTCTCCTTCTCCTTCCCCCCAGAATCTGCAACTTCAGTACTCGTGATGGAAATCTAATCGTAAACATCCAATAGCATTACAGTCTTTCTTTACAACTTGGGATCAATTCAGACTTTACTAGACTGAACCCTGATCTCAGCAGTGCATCGAGCCTGCTCCCCTGAGCCAATCTTCCACCCCTCTCTCCTTCATCTTATTTGTCTTGCCCTTGCCTTGTTTTGGCATTGACACATCTTGGAGGCTCAGACTCAAACCTCCTATACCTCCTATACCTACACTCCCATTAGTGTCTTTTGATGGGAAATGTATGAGAAAGTTCTCTTATAAATAGTTATACTTTATATCCATACATTATGTTCCTCCTTAACAAATACACTTGTGTTTCCTCTGTAAATATAATTTTATAACTACTCTTCTCACTTTAGGAGTCCTCCTGAATTCCTTTTTCACAGAAAAGGGGTATGCCAGTTGTTGGTTTATTTATTTAAGCTCCACCCCACCCCTCTTTGCCCTATGTGTGATGCTGGAGTTGACCCTCTTAACATTTTTCCTTTGCCAGTTGGGCATGATGTTAATCTTCACCCATAGAGGGTGCTAGAGGAACAAGCAGGAGATGAAGACATCGTTTCCTAATCTTGTGTGCTTTGCTTCCTTTCAGCTCCTGTGGTGCTCTTCTGTGTAGGACACCCAGTGGCACTCACCCCAGAGATCTGAGTGGCATCCCAATGCCAAGGCAGTTTCCTGACCATTTCTGTGGCACCTCAGGAGGACGTCCATGATGTTCACCAGAAGCCCACTTATCTTAATCAGCTTGGGCTGCTGTGACAAAATACTACAGCCATGCTGTGAGTTGGGGCTTCAACATATAAATTTTGGGAAGATACAGTTCAGTCCAGAGCATTGCCACTTCCACAGCTGGCTTCCCAGGGGGTTTAGTAACTTCCTACCTCCTGCCCCCATCCAGCCAGCTTCCCAAATGAGTTTCAGGAACTCTAGCTGCATTCTCAGAATTAAGCTACACCCTGGGCGGCTTCCTACCAAGTTTCATTAATACCTCAGTGGAGCTCTTATTTGTTAGCTTTGGCTTGAAGTACCCAGTAAACTATCTGCCATCCAATGGGATACATATTTTCCAACAAGATCTAGATCTCAATCTTGTGAGGGGCCCAATCTCAAATTTATACTTCTTGTTTTCTGTACTCTTAGTAGTTAATGCTCTTATCCATTAATAACTCCTTATATTAAAATTTCCCTTTTCAAATTACCGCCTGATGCCGTCTCCCGAAGGGACCCTGACTGATAAAACGGTTCTTCTCTATCTAGCTCTCTCATCACTGCTGCCGCTTCCACAATTTTGATCTAGTTAAGGTCCAGAAACTGTGAGAAAACATTCATAAAAGGAGTCGCATTACATATTTAGACGTGAAAGAAGACAATGAAAATAGAGTGGAGCAGAACGGCATTGGAGGGATTTTTTAGATGGAAAGAGCAGAAATTCGTTAACACATGGATTTGTAGGTGTTGCTGAGAAATGAAAGGAAAATTGAGGTGGCAGACACTGGGGCAGGATTTCACAATCCAGTCGTCTGTGTCCCCTGCCTCCAGGAATGAAGACCAGGTTGGGCAAGGTGTGAGGGAAAGAGGAAAGAGAAGGAACAAGGAATAATTGACTGGGAATGAGGAGCCTAGACAAAGAAGGGACTGGAAATAGCAACAATGTAACCACAGGGGTCTAGAGGAAGGAGGTCTGATTTGGGGAGGGGTTGATGCAGGTGTCTATGCTGTGACCACTAAAGATGTCTCCTCACATTTAAACAACAGGCCTAGGCTCTTCCTTTACGTGGGTGTGCAATGATTTCCCCTTTGTACCAAACGGGAAGTACATAACAAAAGAACGCACTGTTTCAACAGATTCAACCACTTAAGCATTTATTAGATGCTTATTGTGTGCCATATCCCAGCTTCTGTGGACACGGAGCTCAATGACTCTGTATCCCTGCCCTGGGGGGCTCACAGCCAGGTCTCCTGAGGGCAGAGTGAAGAGGAAGCTCAGTATTTCTCCGGCAGGCCTTCAGGTCGGAAGTGATTAGGGTCTTTGCCACTCCGGCCCCATTCGTTGGCAGCCTGGTCAGCCAGCGAGTCCTCCGCGCCATGGCCAAAGAGTTGCTGGAGATCTTCTCTGGCATCGCTGTAGTCCAGGCACGCAGAAGGAGATTAATCACCAGGCTGGTGAGCGACAGCTCACCCTCCCACTCTCCCCACTGCAAGGCAGGGCTCTGGGAGGAGCTCAGAAAGGCCAAGGAAGGAGGGGTAAAAACACTGACCCTGCCTGGGCACGGCCCCACTCAGCCAGGCTGGGCACCACTAGGCTGGATGAACAGCACCCAGAGACAGAGGGTGAGGAATCACTCACTCCCACCATCCACTCAGACCCTCGCACTGAGCACAGAGGCAGAGAGAGGGCAAGAGCAGGAGGGGCCGCAACCTCTAACTTCTCTACAAGGAGCTTGTCTTCCTCCTGACAGCTCAAGACAGGCAAGCTCTGCTCACCCAGCCCTGGTATCCCAGAAGCTCAGTTACCTGATCACTCTTGCAGCCCAGGCACCCCCAGGTCCCCTTTGGGCAGCGTCATAGTTCCCCCGAGCGTGGAAGTATTTGTCTGCGCCGATGTAATTGGCCTCTCTCATGTCAGAGTAGGCTCTCCACATGTCCCGAGCCCCTGGAAAGGAAAGGAAAGGCAGAAGGGACGTCAGGAGAACATAAAGACTCTGACAACCCCTTAGAGAGGAATGAAAGAAGGACCAATCTTCCGTTGACTTCAAGCTTTCAGCCTGTGATCATAGCAGCCCTGGATACCATGGGTTGAGAAGCACATTCCTTTATCCTAGTTGGCTTCTCCAGGTCCGCTGATGAAGCTGCTTAGGATAAGATCCAGGAGTGCACATGAATGAGGTGGTGACATAAAAGACTGATGCTGAGAAAGGTGGCAGACACAGAGCACTTCTGCCCTGCCTACTAACATATATGTACTTGCAAATGGAACACACGGTATTGTGACCTGAGTTCCAGAGGC
Source organism: Cebus imitator (assembly GCF_001604975.1). NCBI lineage: Eukaryota > Metazoa > Chordata > Mammalia > Primates > Cebidae > Cebus > Cebus imitator. The sequence continues at coordinate 7,995,259 of NW_016107354.1, forward strand.
TGTTGGTAACATAAAAGTCCCTAAACGGACCCTCAATAAGTGCACTGATGCTGTGGGTGGCTTGAGGAAGCAGTAGAGCAGTGGTGCTCAGCCTTGGCTGCACCTTCTTTTTATTTCTTTTTTTTTTTTTTTGACAAATTCTTGCTGTCACCCATGTTGGAGCACACTGGCACGACCTCAGTTCACTGCAACCTCTGCTTCCCGGGTTCAGGTGATTCTCCTACCACAGCCTCCTGAGTAGCTGGGATTACACGTGCCTGCCACCATGCCTGGCTAAATTTTTGTATTTTTAGTAGAGACAGGGTTTCACCATTTCGGTCAGGCTGCTCAGGAACTCGTGACCTCAAGTGATTCACCCATCTTGGCCTCCCAAAGTGTTGGAATTACAGATGTGAGCCTCAGCTGTACTTTCTAATCACCCAGAGAGAAACTGAAAGTTCCAATGCACAGGTCACACCCCAGGACAGTTTCTGCAGACTCTGTTGGGGAGTTGCAGGCATGAGTAGTTCAGGTGCTTCCAAGTAGTGGCTGAGATTCATAACCATCAAGCTCTGGGATGTGATCGGTGAGGCATCTACCTGGCAAGAGCTCTGGCTTCAACCACAGCCGGGCTCAAACCCTGACTCTGCCACCTGCTAACTGGCTGTAAGTCCCTGGGCATCAGCCTCAGCTGCTCTAAGCCTCAGCTTTCTCACCTTCAAAGAGGGGAAGGTGCCCGCCTCACAGAGTCATTCTGAAATTAAGTGAAAATGCTCTGGTCCTTGTGGGAGCTTGCTGCACGTCAGTTCCCATCTCCTGTCAAGAGGGCTGGGGAAGGAAAGGAAACAGAACAAACCAGGAAGGGAGCCCCTGGCAGAGCAAGGCTAAAGGGCCCTGGACATTATCCCACTAGGAACTTGAAGGAGGAAGGAGAAAGAAGACAGAAGTGTCAACAGCCTCAGTGAAACTCTTATGCGATTTGTGCTGAGGGCTATTTTAAACCAATTGCAGACCTTATTTTGCATCTTGTACTCAAAACAAACAGCTCAGCTGCTCCTGGGAAGGATGATTGTTTTTTGTCTGAGTAACTGACTGACAATAATCCTCAACCCTCTAATCTGTTTAGCAGCTAAACCTTAAGAAAGCAGGAAAATACCGCATGTGGGTTGTTACTGGATTCCCTGTCCCTTATGCCCCAGCAGATGCATTTTTGATAAACCTTGCAGCGGCTTCTGTAACATGATGGATCCACTGAACACACCCTGAGAGCCTGCACTACGGGGAAAGGAGATATTTCTAGGAGCTCTGAAGGACCGAGATGGGCAATCCAGCGAACCCTAGCTCTTGGCAGGCCTTAGCAACACAGATACTAGCAACTCTCTGGTTCAAAAGCAGCCTTCTGGAAGCGTCATTTCCCCATTTTATCAGGTCCAGGGTGGTGTTTCTCTTCAGAAATACTGCATACCTTCTGAATACTTACCACCAAAAGCCTCGCGAATGAATGAAAACCAGCTGTGGACACCCAGAACCAAAGAGCAGAAAACCAGGCCCGTGAGAAGCTTCATGGTGCTGAAATGAGAGGAGAGGTCAGGCAGTCGCCTACAAGACCGGCACACCTTCCCTTGGGATTTATATTCTAATGAGAGCCTCGTTATTTCCACTGGCTCTTATTAGAATCTTAGTGGCTCATCTAGGAAACCTTGTAACAGGACCTCACTCAGCGCCAGAAGCCCTCGGTTCTGAACCCATCAGCCCTGACTGTGTAAGAGGATGCCAATGTGGCATTGATGGAGGAAGGCAGCAGTTATGACCAGACTCCCTCAAGCAGCCTGTAATTCCCCACAACCCATGGAACATGGGTTCCCTCTGCCCAGCACAGAGCTCACACAGGATAAACACAAAGCGGGATCACTATTTTTCATTCTTAAAGCCTTTAGCACCTGGGATTCCCAGGTGGTCCCTCATCCAAGTACTACCAGGCCCGATCCTGCTTACCTCCCTAGATCAGAGGAGCTAAGACACCTTCAGAATGGTCTGGCCGTAGGCCCCAGGATGACTGTTTTTTTTTTTTTTAAAGGAAATGATAATCTTTTTGGGAAAGAGAAAACATAAAGTTCAAAAAAAATCACTCCTTGGCATACTCCTCACCTGATCTGTGCTGGAGCCGAGCTGCTGGTCCCTGCTGCCAGGGAGAGGTGGCTGCTATTTATACTGAGCCTTCCCTGCTGGGCTCATGGGAGGGAAGAAAAGCTGGATGTGGTCCCTGGGGAAAGTCCCTGCAGGTCATTTCCCCGACAAAAGGGTCTAAGACAAGTTCCTGGATGCCAGTGGTTTCTTCATCTTGGGTCATTTATCCCAGTTGTGCAACCAGAGGGAACAAGACAGTTTTGCTGTGCCTTGGCAGCTGTCAGGGCAGGAGACCTACTCTGCTCCTCAGCATTGAGGGGCTGAGGCTGCAGAGTTGAGAGTGGGAGCCCCTCGATGGCAGCACCTGAGCTGCTGGACGGTGTGGAGTCGGGGTGGCTCTTCAGCCAGCTCCTGACTGTACCGGTCATTCCCTCAGGATGCGCCCTGCTGGGCCACATGGCAGATACCTCTGACATGAAGTCCCTGTGAGTTCATGTCTAAAGCATTAAGCTTTAAAACTGACAGCCTAGCCCCGCCACATCTCATGTGTGTCTGGAAGTCTCCTTCCACCCCTCTGTCTGGATATCCTGAGAGTTCTCAGCACAGGAAAACCCTGCTCAGCTGGCCTAGCCAATTAGGCAATGCTTTCTCTCAGCTGGCTCCTGAGCCGGGTGGGGGGGGGCAATATTAAGGGGAGTACTTTCTGTTGCCCCAGGCTGGTCCTGGAGCCCCACATTGGGAGGATGAGAGTGTGATGTGATAAAATGGCAGCCCAGCTGCGGACGTGCCCGGTTCTCAGGCAGAGAAGGGTGGGAGAGCTCTTGGTCTGCTGTATTGTCATGGAGGGGTGCAGGGGGCACGCAGGTCACTCTCTCGTGAGAATATGAGCAGGGTCAGACTAGCTCTGCAGAGGCTGGTGGAGGAGCATGGTGGCCAGAGATGGGTCAGGGACAGAGCACAGCAGGGCCAAGGCCAGGACATGCAGAGAAACCAGGAAATTACAAAATGTTTAGAACTAAACAGGACTCCCTGTTTGGCTAACTAATCAGATTGAGACAGGCTTTCTGGTAAATCTACAAATTTGATGTTGTTCAATCAGAAGCAGTAAATTTCCTGTGCTGGAGTTTCCTGCCAATGAATGTAAATGGAAAAGGAGTCTTTCTGACAAAATATTTTATTGTTCATCTCAACTGAAAAACTTCTCTATTTTTCAAAATTGCTATACATGTTTAAAGATTTAGATATTTGAATAGCCGAACTGGTACAGAAGGTTTAATTATGATTCCTAAGGCATACTTATTAATCATTTGAAATTGAAGCAAAACTTAAGAAGAATTATTGGAATTTTAAAACCAATTTTCCCCTTTCCAAATGAATTCTTAGTTTCATAAATACTATGCAACTCCATAAGGGATTTGGGGTTTTGAGATGTCTATAATCTCTTACTCCCTTTGCAAATGTTTGAAAAGGAATAAAGTAAAAAAAATTTTTTTTTGAGAGAGTCTTGCACTGTTGCCCAGTGGTGCAATCTCGGCTCACTGCAACCTCCACCTCTTGGGTTCAAGCGATTCTTCTGTCTCAGCCTCCTGAGTAGCTGGGACTACAGGTGCCAGCCACCACGCATGGCTAATTTTTTGTATTTCTAGTAGAGACAGGGTTTCACCTATGTGTGCCAAGCCAGTCTTGAACTCCTAACCTCGTGATCCACCCACCTTGGCCTCCCAAAGTGGTAGGATTGCAGGCATGAGCCACCACGCCCAGCCAAAGTGAAATGTTTCTTAACAGAATGCAGAGTTCTGTTGTCCTTTGGCAACACCAGTTCCAGACTCTGAGGGTGGCTCTTGCTGTTGCTGACAGTGGGCTGGTGACCAAATCCCAACACGCTCCCCCTATGAGTCCTGATTCATTCATCAGTTAGAGGCCAGCAGGCTTCAGAGAGGCGTGAACCTCAGCCAACAACCTATAGGGGAAGAGACACAGAACTAAATGCAGACACGTTTGAATTCTGGGGCCCAGAGATGCAACTTGGAAACTCCACGCTAGGAGGAAAGGGTTCTCTCTCTATGAGAGGGTATGGGCTTTTTGAGGAGGGACACACAGCAAACACAATTAGGAGTCACCCCTTAATTAAATAGTTGGTCCTTTTGCATTCCTGGTGATTCACTTGCTAAGTGGAAGAAACCAGAGGGAATCTCTTCTCCTGCTCTCCCAGTAATCGATAGTCCATGATCTGGCTTTACTTCTGTAAAGTGGCAGAAGACCTTTTGACAGCTGAGCCAGCTCTGATTTTATTTATTTTAATAAGACAGGATGGGAATAAGCAATGATGTTAGTACCTGGGGATTGTTCTTTGGGAGAAACAATCTTAGAATGATTAGTGACACCCCTTGCTTTCTCTTTTCTTTCATTATACTTTTTGTATACATAATTTTTCCCATTAATTTTTTGGAATCTCACTGATTTATTATAAGTATAAGCTTTCTGTCTACACATGTGTAATCATTTTTTCCCCAATTATGTCTCTTTTTCACGGAGGTGCAGCCTAGACCTGGTTAGCCGCCATCTCCCCTCATTGTATGCCCAATATATATGGTAGTATCTGCGGCATAGAAGGCATTCTATGAGTGAATGGATAATGACTGGTGATGAATCAGTAAATGAATGAGCATGTCATTGTAAGAAATCCTAGAATAACACAAATAGTTCCCACTACCGAAACACAGATACCAGTTGATGCACAGCTTTCTACGTTGTGTTTCACCATGGGAACATGTCTTTGAACAAAAATGGGATCATATTCTATTGCACTCTTTCCCTTAAGAGATTGTCTATACTTCTCCAGATCATTAAATGCTCTTCCACAATATCAGTATATGGCAGAGGCAAGGTCATACCAGGTCTGTCTGACGCCGGGGCTAGGCTCCTAACTTGTATGCCATACTGCCTCCAGGTCTAGGAGGCTGAGTTTTAGTATCTGTGATGGGAACTCAGTGTCACAGCCTCTACTGGAAAGGTATTCTGGTATTTTGTAACAGAACTTTCTGTTAGAGATAAGCATGGCAAAATTGAATGGGGACAAAGTTCAGGTTTCTGCTGCCAGGAGCTGAGATTGCTGTGACCGACAGTATTCTCCCAAACCAAATCATCCAACCTGGAATTACCGTAAACCATACCTCATCTTTTCAAGAGGTGTCCAAGTTCCCAGAAAAGAACATTTGTTAAGGGATGCAGGCAAGGAGGTGAAGAAGAAAGAGCACTGGCCAAGGATGGCGTCATGGTGTCCTGGGTTCTGGTCCTTGAATGAGCCATTTATCTTCTCGGCAGCTTCTCCATCTGAAAGCAGTTTGGAGGCAGAGTTTTTTCTTAATGAGTAAAAGAGAGTCATGCCTAGGAGACGTGGTATACATGTTAGAAAGAAGGAATTGGCTGTGACTGTATAGAAGATGAATTCATAAACAAATTGCCCTTTCCCAGGGAGAACACTTGGATCTAGTAAGTAGAGATCTCGAAAAGTAGAAGACCTGCCCTGTTAGGCCTGTGGCCTCCAAGTCTGAATGCTGTGTGTCAGCTTAAAACTAGTTTCTTGTTTATAGGTGTTTCATATTAAGCATGTGTTGGGAGCACTCCTTGTCCACTTTCACTAGCGAGTGTTTCCCTCCCCTCCTCCCTTCTCCCTTCCTTCTCCCGAGGACTTCTGCTAACTTCCATTCTCTCCAGGACTTCAGCACTGTTGGGAGAAGATCAGAAAAGCATCCCCACTGTTTTTATTTTAGTCCACTTGACCTCTGGGGAGTAGTTCCACTGGCTCATAAGTATTAGCCCCCGGCAGCACAGCACCCCACACTGTGCCTGAAAGCAATAAAGAATCCCAATCTGCTGTCACTGACGAACACGTTCAACCACCACGTCCTCTACCCTTCTCATCTCCCTGCTTTCACATCACATCAACTAATTTCTCTATACATCAGCCTCAACTCTGCCGACACTCTGCTCACCCTTCCCTACTGCCTTCCAGTGAGCTCCTCGAAAGAAGGGTCTGCAGTGAGGATGCCCCTTTATCTCTACTTATTTCCTTCCCGTTACAAAAACCTGAAACCTGCCTTTCCCATGTTGATTTCACTTTATTCTCATCTTTACCCACAGGGTATGCCTCCTGCAATTCCTCCTAAACAATAGAATGGGAAAGAGGGGTCCTTGTCCTCTTTGCTCCCCACGACCATTTCTTCTTTCTTCGCCCCCAAATCTCTATGATGTGTCCTCTTTGAAGTCCCTGATAAATGCATTACCTCCTTCTCTCCAGTTTTACCGTTTATCTGCACAAGTCATTCCAAACAGGGAGATTTTCAAACACCAATTCCTGAAGATCACCCCCAACATGCTTAACTGCGATCAAGACCTCCAAGATTCTGGCTTAGGAATCTGCTTTTTTTTTATACAGCATCTCACTCTGTTGCCAGGCTAGAGTGCAGTGGTGCAATTATAGCTCGTTGTAACCTCAGACTCCTGGGCTCAAGTGATCCTCCCACCTCAGCCTCCCAAGTAGTTAGGACAACAGGAGCATGCCACCATGCCCAGCTAATTGATAATTTTTTTGTAAAAATGGATGGAGTCTCACTATTTTCCCAGGCTGCCATCAAACTCCTGACCTTAACCCATCCTCCATCTCCACCTACAAAAGTGTTGGGATTACAGGTGTGAGCCACAGGTGTGAGGCAGCCTAGACTCTGTATTCTTTAAATACCCACTAGATGCTTCTGCTTAGATAATTTGCTTGGTGATATTTGGAGACAAAGTATCTCTTTATTCTATTTGTTGACAAAACACTCCAATCCTCTCCCATTGTCATCAGAAATTTTTACAGTTCATTTACAGCCCTTTTTCCAAAATATTCACTGCCAATATTCTTTTTTTTTTTTTTTTTTTGAGACAGAGTTTCACTCATGTTACCCAGGCTGGAGTGCAATGGCGCGATCTCGACTCACCGCAACCTCCGCCTCCTGGGTTCAGGCAATTCTCCTGCCTCAACCTCCTGAGTAGCTGAGATTACAGGCATGCGCCACCATGCCCAGCTAATGTTTTGTATTTTTAGTAGAGACGGGGTTTCACCATGTTGGCCAGGATGGTCTTGATCTCTTGACCTTGTGATCCACCCGCCTCGGCCTCCCAAAGTGCTGGGATTACAGGCTTGAGCCACCGCGCCCGGCCGCCAATATTCTTATTGACAATAACTACATTGTTGGACCTTCCCATATCCTGGATTCCCAGATCATGGCTCCCTCAAAGCCCCAATATGCAAATATCTGGGAAAAGAATGTTCCAGAGGAAAGGAACAGCTAATCCAATGCCCCTGTGGTATGATGTGCCTGGAGGGTTGCAGACTAGTGTGGCCGGAGCAAAATGAGCCGGAGCAAGAGGAAAGAAGTGGATTAGATAAGGTACGAGAGGCAGGAGCTCGGTCAGTTTAAGTTTGGAAACCATTATAAGGGCTTTGTCTTCAACTGTGAGTAGAAGTGGAATCCTCTGGAGAGTTTTGAGCTGCGAGTGATAGCAGCTGTCTTGTGTTGTAACAGTGTGGCTGCTATATTGAGAAGAGACTAGCTGGCGGCAAAGGTGGAAATGTGGAAGCCAGTTAAGAAGCCATCATGACCCAGAAGATGATGCCTCATAACATCTCTCTGGGAGCCTCAGAGAGGTGATAAGGGTTTGCCTTCTAAATATGTTTTTTGACAATGAATGTAAACATTTCAACTAGGCTGATACTTTATTGAATCTTAACAATATCCATGTTCATCTCTAAATGACTAAGACTATACATCATTGTTGCAAAGCTTTTCCATTCTTCTTAACCTTCAAACTATCGATCTATTGCAGATGACTTCTCCTACTTCACTCACGCATTGACTCATTTAATCAATAAAAGTTACTGAGAACCTGCTACAGGTGAGGTGCTGTGTTTGGTGTTAAAGAGACAACAGTTCATCTGTCAATAAGCCTGACAAGGCTTCTATACCTGTGTTTTGTGCACTCTGGGTCAAACTCAGAAATGCCAACAGGTAGACAGCGATAAGTCCTATGACAGGTAAAGGACGGGGCCTGCTGGTTTCCCTCAGGATCTCTGCCCTCCATTTATTTTTTTTATTTTTATTTTTTAGGTGGAGTCTTGCTCTGTCACCAGGCTGGAGTGCAGTGGCACGATCTCAGCTCACTGCAACCTCTGCCTCCTGGGTTCAAGCGATTCCCCTGCCTTGGCCTCCCAATGTGCTGGGATTACAGGCGTGAGCCATGGCACCCAGCCCCTCTGTCCTCCATTTCAAAATGCATCTTCCTTGTTCTCTCTCCTCTCCTTCCTGTCTCAGAGGAAGATCTGCTCCTGCTACGCTCTGGGCAGCCTCGTCCCCAGTGGCCCTGTGGGCCCTTGGTCATTGAAGTCTATGTTATGCCCTATCTTTTACTCTCAGTCACTCTCTCTGTTAACTTTCTCCCTGTGCTCTATAACCCTCCCTCATCTTTAAATGAATTCCCCTCCTTTGACCTTTGCATGTATTCTCCGCCTTTGACCTTTGCATGTGTTCATTCATGCAACTAAAACAAGCACGTATTGCACAGTGATATCCAATTTGCCACTTGCTAAAAGTCTGAAACTTGGCAGCTGAATGTGATCAGAAAAAAACATGACTGCTATGACTTGTCTCACTTTAAATTTGTGGTCATTAATCTTGAGCTACTATACAATCCACTACCTTTCTCAAGTTCAATCACATTCTTTCTCTCTTAGATGACCACTTTTTACTTCTCTGCTCTCCTGAAACTTCCCATAACTCCTCATTCATTCTCTTCTCAGTTGACAACTTGGCTTCCTATTTCAGTGAAACATAGAAGCAATCAGATATGAACTTCTGGTCAGGCATGATAACTCATGCCTATAATCTCAGCACTTTGGGAGGCCAAGGCAGGAGGATTGCAGGTTAGGAGTTTGAGACTATCCTGGGCAACATGGTGTTGCCCAGGCTGTACTAAAATTTTTTTGAATCACCCAGACGTGTTGGCAAATAACTCTAGTCCCAGCTACTTGGGAGGCTGCGATGTAAGGATCACTTAAACCTGGGAAGCTGAGGCTGCAGTGAGCCGTCATCGTGCCACCGCACTCCAGCCCAGAATAAGAAAGAAATTCAAAGAATAAGAAAGAAAAGAAAGGAGAGAAGACAAGACAAGAGGAGAGGAGAGGAAAGGGAAGGAAAGAAGGGAGGGAGGGAGGGAGGGAAGAAGGAACAGAGGGAGGGAGGGAGGGAGGGAGGGAGGGAGGGAGGGAAAGAAACACCGAGAGTGAAAATGGACTGGAGAAGAAGAAACCAGAGGAGCTGCTATGTCCACCAGCCTCTCTGCATGTCCTGGCCTCAGCCCTGCTGGGCTCTGGCACTGACCCCTCTCTGACCACCATGCTCCCCCACCAGCCTCTGCAGAACTAGTCTGACCCTGCTGATATTCCCATGAGACAATGACCTGGGAGCCCCCTGCACCCTTCCAGGGTAATACAGCAGACCAAGAGCTCCCCAACCCTCCCCTGCCTGGAAGTCTGGCACTGCCCCAGCTGGGTTGCCAATTGATGGCACCACACTTTCAGTCTCCCAATGTGGGGTTCCAGGACCAGGCTGGGGCAGCAGAAAGTCCCCTTCTCTATATTGCCACCAGCTCAGGAGCCAGCTTACATGACGCATTTGCTAATTGGCTAGGCCTGCTGAGCAGGGATTTTCTGTGCCAAGGAGGTGAATCTCGGGATATTTAGACAGAGGGGTGAAAGAAGCCTTCCAGGGCACACATGAGACATGGCAGGACTAGGCTGTCAGTTTTATTTTGTTTTGGAGACAAGGTCTTGCTCTGTCGCCCAGGCTGGAGTACAGTGGCATCATTATAGCTCACTGCAGCCTTGACCTGCTGGGCCCTCCAGCAATCCTCCTGCCTCGGCGTCTCGAGTAGCTGGGACTGCAGGTACACACCACCACACCCGGTTCATTTATTTTTATTTTTTGCAGGCACAAGATCTTACGATTATACCCAGATTGATCTTAAACTCTTGACCCCAAGTGACTCTCCTGACTTGGCCTCCAAAAGCACTGAAATTACAGGAGTGAGCCACTGTGCTGGACCTAATCTGTCAGTTTTGAAGCTTTGGACATGAACTCAGAGGGTCTTCATTTCAGAGGCATCTACCATGTGGCCCAGTGTTGAGATTCACTCGGGGTGGTTGGAAAATATTAAATATATATTAGGGAAAGTTATAGAATATATTCTCAAACCTTTTGGAAGGCCAAAAGGTTTTATTGGAGCAGGCCAAAGGTGGCCTGCTGGTCCACTCTGTTAAGTTGGGGAGAGATAGAGATGATCAAAGGCCTTACCCCACACCCATTTGTCTCCATTCAACTGTTCACTCAAGTTAATTTTGTGCTGGGTGGCCCACTCCTGGGAAGATCAAAGGGGAATTTCCTGCTAATAGCATTTACTCTGGGTCTCCGAACCTAAAGCTTTTGTCAGTCGTATAACCACAAGAGTGGTTAATTATCCACAAGAGTATTAACTTAGAACCTCTATTTTAAAATCTTGGGAACAAATCTATGACAGACAGAGGGTCTGGGTTGATTGGTTGCATTTCACCCTCTGAAAGCAGCCGACATCCATCCCTGGTTGAAGCACCGTAATGGTGTGAGTGAATTCATTCATCTGTCGTTGAGTCAGGGTCTGCAGGTCAGACTTCCGCAGGCTGTAGACACACATCTCAGCCCAGCAGGGACCATCCTGAGGAAATGACTGGTACAGTCAGGAGCTGGCTGAAGACCCATCATTCCACACCGTCCAGCAGCCTGGGTGCCACCATCACAGGGCCCTCACTCTCATCTCTGCAGCCTCAGCTCCCCCAGTGTTAAGGAGCAGAGCTGGTCTGCCCTGACAGCTGCCAAGGCACAGCAAACCTGTCTTGTTCCCTCTGGTTGCACAACTGGGATAAATGACCCAGGATGAAGAAACCACTGGCATCCAGGAACTTGTCTTAGACCCTTTTGTCGGGGAAATGACCTGCAGGGACTTTCACCAGGGACCACATCCAGCTTTTCTTCCCTCCCATGAGCCCAGCAGGGAAGGCTCAGTATAAATAGCAGCCACCTCTCCCTGGCAGCAGGGACCAGCAGCTCGGCTCCAGCACAGATCAGGTGAGGAGTATGCCAAGGAGTGATTTTTTTTTTAAACTTTATGTTTTCTCTTTCCCAAAAAGATTATCATTTCCTTTAAAAAAAAAAAAAACAGTCATCCTGGGGCCTACAGCCAGACCATTCTGAAGGTGTCTTAGCTCCTCTGATCTAGGGAGGTAAGCAGGATCAGGCCTGGTAGTACTTGGATGAGGGACCACCTGGGAATCCCAGGTGCTAAAGGCTTTAAGAATGAAAAATAGTGATCCTGCTTTGTGTTTATCCTGTGTGAGCTCTGTGCTGGGCAGAGGGAACCCATGGTCCATGGGTTGTGGGGAATTACAGGCTGCTTGAGGGAGTCTGGTCATAACTGCTGCCTTCCTCCATCAATGCCACATTGGCATCCTCTTACACAGTCAGGGCTGATGGGTTCAGAACCGAGGGCTTCTGGCGCTGAGTGAGGTCCTGTTACAAGGTTTCCTAGATGAGCCACTAAGATTCTAATAAGAGCCAGTGGAAATAACGAGGCTCTCATTAGAATATAAGTCCCAAGGGAAGGTGTGCCGGTCTTGTAGGCGACTGCCTGACCTCTCCTCTCATTTCAGCACCATGAAGCTTCTCACGGGCCTGGTTTTCTGCTCTTTGGTTCTGGGTGTCCACAGCTGGTTTTCATTCATTCGCGAGGCTTTTGGTGGTAAGTATTCAGAAGGTATGCAGGATTTCTGAAGAGAAACACCACCCTGGACCTGATAAAATGGGGAAATGACGCTTCCAGAAGGCTGCTTTTGAACCAGAGAGTTGCTAGTATCTGTGTTGCTAAGGCCTGCCAAGAGCTAGGGTTCGCTGGATTGCCCATCTCGGTCCTTCAGAGCTCCTAGAAATATCTCCTTTCCCCGTAGTGCAGGCTCTCAGGGTGTGTTCAGTGGATCCATCATGTTACAGAAGCCGCTGCAAGGTTTATCAAAAATGCATCTGCTGGGGCATAAGGGACAGGGAATCCAGTAACAACCCACATGCGGTATTTTCCTGCTTTCTTAAGGTTTGAGCCGCTACCTTAGGTTGTGCTGCTCAACAGGTGTCTGGGGAGCTGCTAAACAGATTAGAGGGTTGAGGATTATTGTCAGTCAGTTACTCAGACAAAAAACAATCATCCTTCCCAGGAGCAGCTGAGCTGTTTGTTTTGAGTACAAGATGCAAAATAAGGTCTGCAATTGTGTAAAATAGCCCTCAGCACAAATCGCATAAGAGTTTCACTGAGGCTGTTGACACTTCTGTCTTCTTTCTCCTTCCTCCTTCAAGTTCCTAGTGGGATAATGTCCAGGGCCCTTTAGCCTTGCTCTGCCAGGGGCTCCCTTCCTGGTTTGTTCTGTTTCCTTTCCTTCCCCAGCCCTCTTGACAGGAGATGGGAACTGACGTGCAGCAAGCTCCCACAAGGACCAGAGCATTTTCACTTAATTTCAGAATGACTCTGTGAGGCGGGCACCTTCCCCTCTTTGAAGGTGAGAAAGCTGAGGTTTAGAGCAGCTGAGGCTGATGCCCAGGGACTTACTGCCAGTTAGCCGATGGCAGAGCCAGGGTTTGAGCCCGGCTATGGTTGAAGCCAGAGCTCTTGCCAGGTAGATGCCTCACCGATCACATCCCAGAGCTTGATGGTTATGAATCTCAGCCACTCCTTGGAGGCACCTGAACTACTCATGCCTGCAACTCCCCAACAAGTCTGCAGAAACTGTTCTGGGGTGTGACCTGTGCATTGGAACTTTCAGTTTCTCTCTGGGTGATTAGAAACTGCAGCTGAGGCTCACATCTGTAATTCCAACACTTTGGGAGGCCAAGGTGGGTGAATCACTTGAGGTCATGAGTTCCTGAGCAGCCTGACCAACATGGTGAAACCGTGTCTCTACTAAAAATATGAAAATTTTGCCAGGCATGGTGGCAGGCACGTGTAATCCCAGCTACTCAGGAGGCTGTGGTAGGAGAATCACCTGAACCCGGGAAGCAGAGGTTGCAGTGAGCTGAGATCGTGCCAGTGTGCTCCAGCATGGGTGACAGCAATAATTTGTCTAAAAAAAATAAAGAAATAAAAAGAAGGTGCAGCCAAGGCTGAGCACCACTGCTCTACTGCTTCCTCAAGCCACCCACAGCATCAGTGCACTTATTGAGGGTCCGTTTAGGGACTTTTATGTTACCAACAGCCTCTGGAACTCAGGTCACAATACCGTGTGTTCCATTTGCAAGTACATATATGTTAGTAGGCAGGGCAGAAGTGCTCTGTGTCTGCCACCTTTCTCAGCATCAGTCTTTTATGTCACCACCTCATTCATGTGCACTCCTGGATCTTATCCTAAGCAGCTTCATCAGCGGACCTGGAGAAGCCAACTAGGATAAAGGAATGTGCTTCTCAACCCATGGTATCCAGGGCTGCTATGATCACAGGCTGAAAGCTTGAAGTCAACGGAAGATTGGTCCTTCTTTCATTCCTCTCTAAGGGGTTGTCAGAGTCTTTATGTTCTCCTGACGTCCCTTCTGCCTTTCCTTTCCTTTCCAGGGGCTCGGGACATGTGGAGAGCCTACTCTGACATGAGAGAGGCCAATTACATCGGCGCAGACAAATACTTCCACGCTCGGGGGAACTATGACGCTGCCCAAAGGGGACCTGGGGGTGCCTGGGCTGCAAGAGTGATCAGGTAACTGAGCTTCTGGGATACCAGGGCTGGGTGAGCAGAGCTTGCCTGCCTTGAGCTGTCAGGAGGAAGACAAGCTCCTTGTAGAGAAGTTAGAGGTTGCGGCCCCTCCTGCTCTTGCCCTCTCTCTGCCTCTGTGCTCAGTGCGAGGGTCTGAGTGGATGGTGGGAGTGAGTGATTCCTCACCCTCTGTCTCTGGGTGCTGTTCATCCAGCCTAGTGGTGCCCAGCCTGGCTGAGTGGGGCCGTGCCCAGGCAGGGTCAGTGTTTTTACCCCTCCTTCCTTGGCCTTTCTGAGCTCCTCCCAGAGCTCTACCTTGCACTGGGGAGAGTGGGAGGGTGAGCTATCGCTCACCAGCCTGGTGATTAATCTCCTTCTGCGTGCCTGGACTACAGCAATGCCAGAGAAGATCTCCAGCAACTCTTTGGCCATGGTGCGGAGGACTCGCTGGCTGACCAGGCTGCCAACGAATGGGGCCGGAGTGGCAAAGACCCCAATCACTTCCGACCTGAAGGCCTGCCCGAGAAATACTGAGCTTCCTCTTTACTCTGCCCTCAGGAGACCTGGCTGTGAGCCCCCCAGGGCAGGGATACAAAGTGGGGAGAGGGGACACAATAAATGTCTAATAAATATTTAAGAGGTGGAATTTGCGGAAACTGTGTTATTCTTTGTGGTATAGACTGCCTGTTTGGTATAAAGGTGTGACCCTTCTGGGCGAAGGTGGAGCCTGGGTGTGTGGGAGGCAACTCCAGGGCACACAGGGCATCCTGGGCATGCCTAAGGCAAGGGCATAATGAGTTCAGTGGCCACCCCCACAGGATCCCAGGGGTTTCGGCAGCCTCCCATCCCTTACCCTACGTAAGCAGCTGCCCAGTGAGCTCGCAGGACCCCAGCCACATTCCCAGTGAGTTCAACTGCACCCCTGTAACATTTTGCTGGCACCTCAATGGGGAGCTCGTTGCTTGTCAGCTTTGGCTTGTGGCACCCAGCAAAAGCGTCCTGCCACCCAGTGGCTACAGCCACACACTCTCCAGCAAGATTTAAATCTCAGCCTTGTGAGGAGCCCTTTCCCAAAATTATTTCTGTGCTCTTTATCCCTTAGTAGCTAATCTCATCTTAGTCGTTCATAACTCTCTATGTTAAACTCTTCCTTTTCTATCTGTGGCTACATCAATCAATCGTCTCACACCGCTCACCCACCCCCTCACCCTGGTCATTCAGCGGCCTCGCCAGTCATTTTATTGCTATCTCCAGGCCTCTGTGTGCCCCGAACTCTTCACTGTCCAGTCAATTGTGCCCTGTCCTCTTCTCAACCTCCAGGCCTTGTCCTCAATGTCCTTTCCCTGAGGCTTTGGAAAGCCCCACCCCAGGAGTCCTGGAAGCTAATACTTAGTCTTACCAACACTAGCCCCTATTCCTAATCCCATTTTAAAATTTTATTTTCTCATTTTATTATTTTTATGGGCATCACCCTGCTTCTAACTGACACAATTTTTAAAGTTTCTTTTTATTCTCCCTAAAGAATGGCTCTCCCATCAGTTTCCCTCATCTTTCTTTCCACTGACTTAGAATTCATGTCCAGACAAAAATTCCACTTCCTTGAAGAGCCTTCTCAGTAGCCACGAACCACACTTTGGGGCAGGGTTTGTGGCTCCCAAGCACTTTGTTCACGCCTGCTGGTTCATCTTTGCCTACTCCTCTCAGAACTGGTTCTGTTGTCAGTTCCCCTGCCGGACTGGAAACCCCTCTAACTAGCATTTGACCAGTTCACAAAAACACTGTCATTTCTATTGTCCTGTATAGCTCTTCACAAGATACATTAGTCTCACTCATTGTCATCTGACTGTGTTTATTGTTTGAAAGAGGAAGGGACTGCAGCAGGTAGACACGACACAACAGGAGCCTCAATACAGGCACACACTGGTGGCAGTGCAAACTCTGCTGGGGTATGGAAGGCCAGTGAATAGTAACTAGAATGGCTGCCATCTTTTAAATTGCAATTGCAAGACTGTGTCCTTTACTTTACATGCTTTATCTGATTGACACTCCAGAGAAGCCTTTGATGTTCTCAGTTGGACAAACAGGTTTAGAGATACATACTCAGGACCTTCTCCAAAGTCACACATGTAACAGGTACAGAGCCAGGACCACAGGCTGGTTCATCTGACTCCAGAACCTGGGATACACGGAACAAGGTCAAGAGATTCAGCAGTGGAGACTCCCTCTCTTCTTCAGGAAGACAGGGAACATGGCAAGACCAGTGAATTCCATAAGCATGGGTCCCGGTCACACTTCATTTTTTGTAAAATTAGTTCCTTGATCAGAAGTAATGCCTTTGAGTCTCTTGTTATTAAGTGTGGATGTGCCATTCTCCCTAGTACCCCAGAGTGTAGTTGGAGGCTTGCCTGGAGACTAGAGGTTGAGGATCCTTCAGTAGTTGCTATACCAAGCCATAAGCCATGCTGCATCTGCAGGTAGGGTCAGGGAGCTCTGCTGAACAGATGTGGGAGACATCAGAGCAGAGGGAGAAGGAAGCAGGTCACGTGGGGAGAGAGAAGACTCAGCCTGCAATGATGACTGGGTATGTTCTGTTTCTTACCTAATGCACCCTCAACTTGGATAACAGACTAAGTCTGGGTGATAACGCCCCAAAGAATAGCAGCCTCTCCCACTGCATCTCCTTCCCACCTTCACCACCTTTCCACAATTCTTAGCATGGGTTCTCCTGAAAAGAAAGCAGAAACAAAGTCTTGTGTGCAGGTATTTTATTCAGTGAATGAACTTGGGAGCAGGAGTGAGACAGTGGATAAAACAGTGAGGAGCAAGGCCAATACAGGGACACGTTATAGAGCTGGCCATGCATAAGAGTCACATAACTGATGCCACTGGGACCTTCAGAGGAACATCGTATAAGAAGTGTCTCAGTGCTCTCCATCAGGAATCCAAAAAGAAAGGCACCTAGCAACTGGCCTCCATCTCCCTTTGGTCAAGGGTGGCCCCACCACTGCTAACTTTTCTGCATTTCTTGTCTAGGCACATGTGAGTGTCCAGCGGATCTACCTGGAATAGGAAACAGAACGTCCATGGAGCAGACCCAAAGCAAGGTGCTGCCAGGTTGTACCTACATGAAATGAATCAAAGCCTGTGGTGGAACTCATCACTGTAGCAGTGGCTGGAGAAAGAAGAGGGGGCCAGAAGGTCTGAAGTAGTTGATAGGCTGCATCTGATACAAAACGCAAAGCTTTGCTTTTTGAAAGTTAAGTCTGGACACAGCAAGTTCACTTGGGAACAAAGAAATGGATTGGATCTTAGACTGAGAATAAAAGAGACAAGAAGAAACTATACTGGGTAGGGAAGCCAAGATGGGAAGAGGGGCAGGGCGGCTGGGAGAGATAGAGAAGTGTAAACCACATGGACTAAGGAAACCCACCATAACCCTTGCAGTCCCACACAGATGCCACTCCCAGGGGGATCATGATCTGGAGCACAGTGCTCCATAAGACACTGAAGGAATTTAGGGATGCTATGGGGCGGTAATAGGTTTAGGGACCTGGTGTCATTCCTAGCAATAAGATTGTAACACATTACATCATCTTTTGCTTAAAATAACTTGTTTTTGTTTTCTTACAACAAAGGCACTTTGTTAGAGGTTGGGGTAAAATGAGGGTAATATGATGGCCTTTATGGTTAGGGGATACAAGGAATATATGAATCTTATGCCCAATCAAACCCACAAGGTCCCCAGTGGAGATAAGTTCTGACGACAATGACCAGTACTCGATTGTTGGTTGGGGTTTGGTCCCAAACTTCAAAACAGAACTCTGGTTAAGTTGGGCTGCACTGCATGGTCTGGGCTAGAAGTCTAAGAGGTCTTCTTCCGGAGTCAGTCTCCAGCCCTTCAGATCAGTAAGGTCATTCCAGTCAGCATCTCCACGCCCCCAGCACTGGACGAAGCGAACCAGAGAGCATGAGCTTGGATTTGACCACTCAAAAAAAGCCTTGTAGGCTTTTTCCAAAATTTTTTCCAAAATTAGAAAAGGACGGAACTGTGCGACCTGCTCTCCTTCACTTCCTTTAGTTAGGGTAAGGCTAACTTGCTTTAACAAAGATACTCCAAAATACAGAATGTTAAAAAAATATCCAAATTTATGTCTCACTTAACAGCTTGTGATGAGTATTTCAGCTGCCGGGGACTTCAGCTCCATACTGTCTTTCAGGTTCCTTCCAAGTTGTTAGGTCTAACACACTTTAGACTGAGCCTTGCTACTCAAAGTGTGACCCACGGACCAGAGGCATCAGCATCACCTGGGATCTTGTCAGAAATGTGAAATCTTGGGCTCTATCCTAGATCTACTGTGGCAGTCAGGAGCACCTACCTAATTTGTAGGAACCACTGCAAAATAAAAATATGGGGACTTGTTGAGAAGCCAGAATGGGAAAAAAAAAAAAAATGTTGGGGACTTTGTTCATCAATTATTAAGAATTTCAAAACAGTGAAAGCAGAACATTAAACCAAGTGTGGGGCCTGCATAAGCTCAGGGTTCTGACAATTACATGGGCCTCATATCCATGTGAGGGGGACAGAATCCTGGCGAAATCACGTGTTGCTATTCGCTTGGGGTGGTGGGAAAATATTACGGAAAATACTTAGGGAAAGTTATAGATTACAGTCTCAAACCTTTTGGGAGGCCAAAAGGTTTTATTGGGGAAGACTGAAGGCAGCCAGCCAGTCCATTAAGTTAGAAAGAGACGGAGACCCATCAAAGGGCTTACCCCACACCCATTCATTTCCACTCACGTTAGCTTTGTGCTGGATGGGGAAGATCAAAGGGGAATTACCTGTTAATAACATTTACTCTGGGCCCTGGAACCTAAAGCTTTTGTCAGTTAGACCACTCAACCACTTGTCTAACCATGTTAATTATCCACAAGTGTGTTAACTTAGAACCTCTGTTGTAAAATCTTGGGGGAATAAATGTGTGGACAGACAGAGGGTCTGGGTTGATTGGTTGCATTTCACCCTCTGAAAGCAGCCAATGGCCATCCCTAGCCCACTTGAAACACTGTAATGGTGTGAGAGTGCACTCATTCATCCATCGTTGAGTCAGGGTCTGCAGGTCAGACTTCCACAGATGGGGAGCAACGTCTCAGGTGGTGACTGATCACCGTGAAGAAGGAAAGAAGAAACAGCAGATCTCCCGAGACCAGAAAGTAAAGAGGGCCGTGCAGTCAGGTCAGGTAAAGTAGAAGTAAGTCTTCGGTATCCACTGGGAATTGCCAAGCTTGGGGAGGCACTGTTTCAGGTTAGGGCTTCAGCATGGGACAGCAGTTATCAGTGCAACAGAAACATATCAAGCTCCACTAAGAAACATAATTCAAACTGCTGTTTCCCAAGGCCCGTAGGCATGCTGGACGTAAAGCTCTGGGAACACGGGAGGAATTATGCACAGAGGCATCTAATAAATAGGAAAAGGGACAAAGGAAATGCTACAACTATAGGAAATTGTTTTAAGCAAGTGGCATTACAAAAGAAACTCTTAGCCTGCCCAGTAATTGATAATTGGCAAGAAAATCAGGTGTTTGTATATAAAAAGATAAGAAAAAGGCATTTCAGGCTAAAGACACGCAGCCAAGTGAAAGGGAAAAAAAGGGAGAAAAGGCTCCGCTGCAGGGAAGCTCCACCCAGGCTGGCAGCCGCAGCCCAGGCGGGAGGAGGGAGCAGAGCAAGCCGAAAGCAGCAAGCAGCAAGCAGCAGCTGGGCGGGGTCACACATGTATCCCACATGAAATTTCATGTGTTCTTTGTATATGAGCAACATCCCAAACTGTAATTCTCTGCTAAGATTTAAGTAAAATTTAAGGATTTGTAAAACCTTTTGCTAACATTAGCCACTGTTGTTATTCCAACCTTATTCTTAACATAGCTCTTTTAAAATTCAAATTAAGTAAAGCAGTAATCTCTAAAGGGAGAGAAATTACAGCAAGCCCATGAATTAGTAGAAGCAATTAAAAGCCAGCCATATAGCCTTGCTCCTCACTGGAAAAGAATTTCCTGACTGATAAGTTGCAAAACCTGTTTTCTATCTTAAAAGCAGCACTATTAGCACAAGCCTTATTTACCCTTAATTTTGTAAATTTAGATGATAAATTTCAATCAGCTATTTAAAAAAGCCCACAAATAAGTTAAAGAGCAATTAAAAACTAAGTATGTAAAACCACTCATTATCCTTTAAAGGAAAACTTTAAGCCAAGTTAAATAATAATTATTGAATTAAGAAGTAAAAATGTTGTGCCCATTTCTCAAAAGGTAAAAGAAATTTGTATGTGAGTGTGGTGAAAACACATGCACGAAAGATGGATTAAAGATAGTCTTGGCTCAACTAGTAAATCATTGTTTTCAGAACAGTTTGCTAATTTAAAGTCCATAAACTTGGTCAGCCTGAAAACTCAATGGCAAGGTTTAAGCTATTCTGCCTATAACTTTAATCACATGGTTAAAGTATATTCTTTGAGTCTTTGCTTCTAGAGATATTTTCAAATTTCCTTTTAAACTTCATGTCACCAATTTCAGCTTGCCATTTGAACGATTACTGCAGTCAATTGTTAAGTTAATCCTAATATCATCAAGATTCCTTTAAGGAAAAAACAATTTAAAGTAGTATTGCCCTTCTCCGTACCTAATGCTTTAACACTGTTTGCTGAATAGGTCAAGTAAACAAAGAAAATCTAAAGTCTGGTAAAAACCACGTAATTCAATCACCCAATCTAAGTTTACTAGCAGTTAAAGAGTTGAAATTAAAGCTGTGATACTAGCATTAAAAACTTTCTCTGCTCAGCTTATAAATATAGTAAGTAAGTTGGCTTCCTCAGTTTATCTACTACAAAATATTTTTTTTTTTTTTTTTTGAGACGGAGTTTCACTCATGTTACCCAGGCTGGAGTGCAATGGCGCGATCTCGGCTCACCGCAACCTCCGCCTCCTGGGTTCAGGCAATTCTCCTGCCTCAGCCTCCTGAGTAGCTGGGATTACAGGCACGCACCACCATGCCCAGCTAATTTTTTGTATTTTTAGTAGAGACGGGGTTTCACCATGTTGACCAGGATGGTCTCAATCTCTTGACCTCGTGATCCACCCGCCTTGGCCTCCCAAAGTGCTGGGATTACAGGCTTGAGCCACCGTGCCCGGCCCTACTACAAAATCTTAAAGCAGCTTTAAGTCTATAGCTCACTGCCTGGCCTATTAGTTTACGGCAATGGACAAGCAGGCTTACCAGTGATAACATCACTGCTTAACCAACACACATAGAAACAGAAAAATCAAAAAGAGAAATAGAAAGAAAGGATCAGTAAGAGAGAGAGAAAAAGAAAGAGGTAAGGAAGGTTGTAAAACAAAGTCAAAAGATGTTAAGGCATGTCCAAGTTGTCAGTGAAAGTTGTGAAAAATGTTATAAAAGGGAATTTATGCAAGTAGGTTGTATAAATTTTGTTGTAAAGGTCTAAGCAAGTTTTAAAACATTAATTGTAAAAGGAATTCTGTGTGTAAACATATTGGTTAAAAGTTAAAGAAATATCCAGTTTTTCTGTAAACTGGCAACGTTTTTCTTAAAGCACTAACCTGTTCTTTTACAAAAATTATAAAAAGTCTCTCAGCACAGACAAAACTACTAGAATTTCCAGCATACCAGCACCAGCCAAAAAACTGCATGCTCGTTAAAGGATGGAAAGAAGTAAAAACCTAAGCCAGCCTGAGAGAAACCCTGCAGCACGATGCAGCTTTCTTAGACCACATAAGCCCCAAACTTCACCTGAGGAATGCTGAAGAGGACAACGCAAAAAGCTAAGTGAATCCTGCTTAGGATTTGTTTTTTATTCTTTCACTTTGCTTGCAACCTGTACTTGCTACACTCTATCAAGCTCATCTTCTAATCCACAATTTTTCTGCTCTGTAACTTAAACTAACACCCCCTTCACAGCCTCTAACAAGGCAACTGCTTAACTAAAAAGGATTAACATGCCTCTCGTAAAGTTTCTCATTAATGTCATATAGTAAACTGAAATGCCAAGTAATACTATAGGTCAAACATAAAAGATTCATAGTTATACTTCTAGCTTCTATACTCCCAGCCATGGTCATCCTGACAACAGCCAGCGTTGCAGTGGCTCTATTACTGAGTCAGTACAAACAGCTGCTTTTGTGGATAATCTGGTCAAAAATATGGAAAGGTGTGCAAAATCCTCTCTCCTGGTTAGACCCCCATTCCTGCAAGTCACTCTTTAACTGGAAACAACTGTTGCTAATTGTAGTCATAATTGTCTTATGTTATTTATTAATCCTAGGATGCAAAGCTGGAATGAAAGCAATGACCGAATCACCTGACAGACCCATAGCTGAACCAATCACTGGCTGGCAGACAGCAAAGCCTGATAGTGTTGAAAACAAGGGGGAAATGTTGCTGTTCACTCGGGGTGGAAGCAAACTATTATGGAAAATAGGGAAAGTTATATAGTCTCAAACCTTTTGGAAAGCTGAAAGGTTTTATTGCCGCAGGCCTAAGGCAGCCAGTCAGTCCATTAAGTTAGAAAGAGATAGAGACCCATCAAAAGGCTTACCCCACACCCATTCATCTCTACTCTGTTTACTCAGGTTAACTTTGTGCTGGATGGGGAAGATCAAAGGGGAATTACCTGTTGATAGCTTTTACTCTGGGCCCCTGAACCTAAAGCTTTTGTCAGTCGTATAACCACTCTTTTAACCATGTTAATTATCCACAAGTGTGTTAACTTAGAACCTCTGTTGTAAAATCTTCGGGGAATAAATGTGTGGACAGACAGAGGGTCTGGGTTGATTGGTTGCATTTTGCCCTCTGAAAGTAGCCAATGGCCATCCCTAGCCCACTTGGAACACAGTAATGGTGTGAGAGTGCATTCATTCATCCGTCGTTGAGTCAGGGTCTGCAGGTCAGACTTCTGCAGACGATGAGTGACGTCTCACAGGTGGGCAACAGGTGAAAAGCCACACCAAGGGTGAGCAGGAACATATGCAGATAGGGCAAAGTGCAGAACGTACGCAAGGAAAAGAAGACCCAGGATGAGAGACAAACTTCGGCTCTAAAACTGAGTAAAAGTTTGGAAATGGATCACATAGGGCCTTAAATGTCAAACCCAAAGGTTTGGGCTGTACTCTGAAAACAGAGGGGAGCTGCTGATCGTTTCTGAGGGAAGTAGCCTGACTGTGCCCCAAGAGGACAAAGATCCTGGCAGTGCATCTGCAATTAACTTCCCTTCAGAGCAAGCTAAATGCTCTTTCTCAGCGGCTGTGGTGCATCTATACAAGAGGATGACTCTATATCTAAATCTCAGAACAGTGTGGGGATGGGTGGCAAGTTGAAGGAGGTTAAATTAGTACATTGAGGCTGGGCACAGTAGCTCAAGCCTGTAATCCCAGCACTTAGGGAGGCTGAGGCGGGCAGATCACTTGAGGTCAGGAGTTTGAGACCAGCCTGGCCAACATGGTGAAACCCATCTCTACTAAAAATACAAAAATTAGGCAGGATGCGGTGGCTCACACCTGTAATCCCAGCTACTCAGGAGGCTGAGGCAGGAGAATTCCTTGAAACCAAGAAGTTGCAGTGAACTGAGATTGTCACTGCACTCTAACCTGGGCAACAGAGTGAGACTCCAACTCAAAAATAAAATAAAAATAAATTCATCCCTTGATCTATAGATTTCAGGTTTGGAATAGGATAGCAATTGTTTTGTTTTGTTTTGTTTTGAGATGCAGTCTTACTCTGTCACCCAGGCTGGAGTGCAGTGGTGTGATCTCAGCTCACTGCAACCTCTGCCTCTCAGGTTCAAGCGATTCTCCTGCCTCAGCCTCCCAAGTAGCTGGGACTGCAGGCGTGCACCACCATGCCCAGCAAACTGGGTTTTGTTATTGTCGTTCATGTTTTTTTTT
>NW_016107354.1:8019280-8042385 GCF_001604975.1 Cebus imitator
ATTCTCCTGCCTCAGCCTCCTGAGTAGCTGGGATTACAGGCACGCGCCACCATGCCCAGCTAATTTTTTGTATTTTTAGTAGAGACGGGGTTTCACCATGTTGACCAGGTTGGTCTCGATCTCTTGACCTCGTGATCCACCCGCCTCGGCCTCCCAAAGTGCTGGGATTACAGGCTTGAGCCACCGCGCCCGGCCCATGTTTTTTTTTTTTGACAGTCTCTATGTGTTGTCGCCCAGGCTGGAGTGCAGTGGTGCGATCTCAGCTCACTGCAACCTCCTGGGTTCAAGTGATCCTCCTGCCTCAGCCTCCCTAGTAGCTGGGATCACAGGCATGTCACCACGCCGAGCTAATTTTGTATTTTTTGTAGAGATGGTGTTTCACCATTTTGGCCAGGCTGGTCTCTAACTCCTGACCTCAGGTAATCTGCCCACCTCAGCCTCCCAAAGTGCTGTGATTACAGGCATGAGCCACTGCACCCGGCCAGCAATTGTATTTTTATAACAAGCTCCTGTCGTGATTCTGATGTGTAGCCAGGTTTGTGAATCACTTGACTGGGTGATATCTAAAATTGTTTACATTTATTGTGCTGAGATGAACTGGTGGCAGTGATGGGATATCAGTGGTTAGAGGTGAAGAGAGGAAGGTCACTTAAGACTGCTGCAATGGTCTAGGCAAGAAGTAATGAGAATGTGGGCTGGTGGCCAGAGATTATGGGAAAAAAATGACTCATGGAAAACACCAGTAAAGCAGAATTGAGAGAATGTACCTAGTAATTAGAAGTGAAGGTAGAGGAGGAGGAAGAGGCAAGGATGACTACTACAAGGTTTTGAGCCTTGACCAGGGCAGTCACAAATTTAACACAGACCAGGAAATTATTAATTTCAATTTTCGCCTTCCCACTCTCTCTAGCTCATGTAAACCCGGTATCGATGGGTCTGATAACTACTAGGTGAAACAATGACATCCCAAATCCTTCTCACAACAGCTAACATTATTACCTATACACTATGTCACAGGCACTGTGCCCTACATTTCAATCTCCTTTAATTCTCACTAATGGGTAGCTCTAACACCTCACTCTTTGTGCCATTCATTATCTCACCTAATTCAAGAACTACCCTGAATCAGTTACTATCATCCCAATTTTACAGATGACAAGACTAAAACTTAGAGAAACAAAGGAACTTCCCAAGGTCACTAAGCAAAAGAGAGAGCAGATATTCAAACCTAGGCAGTCGGCCTCAGAACACAAGCTCTCAGCCACTATGCTTGTAAAACAGTGGTCAGAGCTGGAAACAAAAGCGAAAGTGAGGCAACCATGCATCACAATCTACCTAGAACTTTCAGGCAAGTGAAAGAAAGACACAAGTTCTATTTTGAAACACTGCCTAATACCCAAATAGACTGTGTAAGTTTAAATGCTTAACTGAGGGGGACTTTTTTTTCATCTAGCCCAAAAAGTCATGAAGGTGATTTTTGTTTGCCTTAGAAAATAAATTCAACGGACATGATTTATTTTTGTTATACTAGAAATTTCTCTCTGTACCCTTTATCGAACGAGAATTGCTGTGCCTTGTGAAAGTCTGTCAGGAAATGATTGCACAATTGTGCCAGTTCGTGCTGTCTGCTTGTCAAGGGATTTCCTATAGGCCTTCTTGCATCACTGTGCTGACGTAGGGCAGGGGCTCTCATCCTTATCTCGGTATAGACTCACATTTCAACATAATCCAATACAGCCAAAAGGCAAATTATCCCAGTGGGAAGGTTTTCCATACTTCCCAGAATTCTAGGCAGCTTTGTGAAGCCTCCTTTCCCTGACAATCTCTTTAACCCATAAGGTTGATCATATCTAGGTGTCATGTGTAAGTATAACAGTGATGTGTTCATGTTCTCTAGTTGTGTTACAAATGAAAAGATTTGAATTGTTCAGTGCATCCAACACTTTACTTACTCCACACCTTTCTGCAAAATGCTCCAAATAAACCTCCTGTCTACATTCTGTTCAAATGAAAATTTTAGTCATACTTTACATTTATTATTAATATAACATGCTATGTTAATGTACAGGAGCCTGACAAATGACAATCTACTTATATAATTTAAATAATACAAATGCTTGCTGCAGTCCTTATTAGTACACAGCTTTGTTATGGCTTCTTAAAAATAATTTTAAAAAATGCATGACTCTTGTGGGCTACTCTGTTTAGGAAAGATTAAAGATAACACATTTCTAAGAATCAATTAGTCAGTTGTATATAGGTTCAGATTAGAAAATATTAAATAAATACAGGGAAAAATATTTTAAATTAGCTTAATTTAGATATGAAAACATTTATTTATTTTTGAGACAAGGGCTCTGTCACCCAGGCTGGAGTGCAGTGGCACAAACACACTGCAGCCTGGACCTCCTCGCCTCAAGTACCTCCCAACTCAGCCTCTTGAGTAGCTGGGACTAATGGTACACACCACTATACCTAGCTAATTTTTAAATTTTTGGTACAGGTGAACTCTCACTATGTTGCTCAGGTTTGTCTTGAGCTCCAGGCCTCACATGATCCTTCCATCTTGATCTTCCAAAGAGTTGGGATTAAATGCCTCAGCCACTGCACCTGGTCCCATTTTACTTAAATATCTAATTCAAATCTTCAGTGTTCTACTTATTTGGTGTGTTAATTCCATTATACAAGGTAATTTGGAATTTCAGTAATTTCCAGACTGTACCAGATAAGATACAAAAAAATTCAACTCCAGTCAATAATATTATCTGTCTTCATGTGGCCAGGATGAAAAGCTTCTGCTGCCCACATGGAAGCCACAGTAAGAAAAGAGTCTCCCTAATCCACTAGCAACAAGCAATTAATACTGTAGTTCAGAATAATACTAGGATGTTCACATTCTAATTCCAGCAAACAAGGACTGACTGTTTTCAAAATCCAACTTTGGTTAAGAAATGCGGAGTAAAACTTTGGTTAAGGAATGCTGAGATCACGGATAAAGCGTCACAGATGCCAATGCCAAGGGTACAGATACTGACAAAAGTAGCCCCAATAAGGTGGCAGGATTTGGGTGTGGCGTCTTTCTTTCAATAACAAAAGCATTCAGAAGGTCCAGGAGCATGATTTAGTTTTTCTCAAAATGTCATGACATCCTGCTGAATCTTCTCCCACTAGGCCTGCTGGGACCAGAGAAACCGATCACATTTTTCAAGCATGTTTTGTATCAAGGCCCTGAAATCCCAAAGAAAAGAAACAAGCAAATTTAGTTGTCACTGTTCATTCTTCACAGAAAACTTAAAAACCTACAGAGTCTTGGAGGATTCAAAAAGTTGACTGATTCTGTGCATCAAAAGACACAAATCCACACAGTGAAAAAGCAACCTACAGAATGGAAGAAAATATTTGCAAATCATATATCTGATAAGGGGTTAATATCCAGAATATCAGAGAACTCTTTCAGCAACATCTACAACAAAAACACCCAACCCGATTCAAAATGGGTAAAGGACTTGAATAGGTATAAGCATATGAAAAGATGCTCAACATCTCTCTAATCACTAGAAAAATGCAAATCAAAACCACAATGAGAGAGTACCTGACACCCATTGGGAGAGCTACTATGTAACAAAAAACAACAGAAAATGACAAGTGTGGGGCTAGGACATGGAAAAACTGGAAGCTTTGTGCACTGCTGGCAGGAAAATAAAATGGTGCAGTCTCTACAAGACAGTATGGTGGTTCCTCAAAAATTAAAAATAGAATTACCATATGATTCAAGAATTCCGCTTTGAGGTATATACCCAAAATAACTGAAAACAGTGTCTGGAAGACATATTTATATACTCATATTCACAGCGGCATTATTCACAACAGCCAGGAAGTAGAAGCAACTCAAGCGTCCGTCAACAGATGAATAAACAAAAGGTGGCATATATATACAATGGAATATTATTCAGCCTTAAGAAGGAAGGAAATCCTGACACATACTACAACATGAATAAACCTTGAGGATGCTATGCTCATTGAAATAGGCCAGTCATAAAAGGACAAATGTATTAATTCCACTGAGCTGAGGTATTTAGAATAGTCAAATTAATAAAAACAGAAAGCAGAATTGTGGTTGCTAGGGGCTAGGTAGAGGAAATAAATGTTGTTTAATTGGTGTGGAGTTTCAGTTTTGCAAAATGAAAAAGTTCTAGAGACTGAATGCAAAACCATGTGAATACAGTTAATACCACTGAGCTAACATTTTAAAATTGTTAAGATAATAAATTTTATGTGTATTATACCACAATTAAAAAAAAAAAAAAAGACTGAGGCATTAGGTATCTGGTACCAGTAATATTTTTTTTTTCAGACAAAGTTTCACTCCTGTTGCCCAGGCTGGAGTACAATGGCACGATCTCAGCTCACTGCAACCCCTGCCTGCCAGGTTCAAGCGATTCTCCTGCCTCAGTCTCCCAAGTAGCTGAGATTTACAGGTGTTTACCACCACACCTGGCAATTTTTTTGTATTTTTTTTTAGTAGAGACGGGGTTTCACCATATTGGTCAGGCTGGTCTTGAACTCCTGACCTTGGGTGATCCACCCACCTCAGCCTCCCAAATTGCTGGGATTACAGACGTGAGCCACTACACCCAACCAGGTACCAGTAATATTTTTAAAGAATCAAGGATACACCAGATGATTCAGGTTAATCTGAACAGCATCCTGGTCAGAACTGTGAATGCAATATTACTTTAGCCTCTTCCCTGAATTACCAGATCAATATCAGTCCCCTCATGTTAGTGACGGGTCGGAACTAGGTGATCTCCACATCTACCTCTGAAAGTCTGTGGCGTTCTACCTTCTCCAAACACCATGCAGAGCGCAGGACAAACTGGTATTACCTCTGCCTTTTCTCAGCAATCCTCAGGATATCACAGGTTCTGGTAAACTTCTCTGACAACTCAAGGGCCAGACCACATTCCTGTAGCAGTGACCAAGCCCGATCTGGGCCCATGGACTTAGCTAACAGAAGTGCCACGTTCTCCACACTGATGGGGGAAGGCCCATCACTGAGGCTCCCATTTAGTGGCTCCTGTGGGCCTGGCTTCGTGCTCTTGCTCTGTATGAGATGAAGGAGAAGCTTCCATTCCTCCATAGTCTCTGGGATCCAACCTAAACACACACAGGGAAATTACGTTGGTTTTGACCACTCTTAGCACGCTGACTGGATACAGGAGATAGTCAAAACTGAAAATGTTTAATGCCAAAACATAAAAATATCTAAGAACAGAATTGCATCATCCTAATACAATTTATTTTCTGAAAATCTGTTGTATAAATTCTTCATGATAAAGAGAAGCCACAAAATTAACTTCAATTTTTTTTTTTTAAAGAGAGACAGGGTCTCACTATGTTGTTCAGGCTGGTGTTGAACTCCTGAGCTCAAGCAATCCTCCCATCTCAGCCTCCCAAAGTGCTGGGATTATAGGCATGAATTACCGCACCCAGGCAGCTTCAGAATTCTTTCAACCACTCAGTAATTGCTCATGTCATAGCCTATGCTAGGCACTGGATATGTAATGATGAACAAAAGAGACACAATCCCTGTACTCTTGTGGAGCTTACAGTCTATTATAGGAGACAAAACTTGAACATGTCAGTATATACTTATAAACTATGCTAAGCACTATGAAGAAAATGAACAAGGAAGCATTAGAGAGAATGGCTGACTGCCTGGAAGATCTGAGAAGGGCTCTATGAGGAAGTGACATTGAACAGAAAGCTAAAAGATGAGACAAGCTTAGAGGGCATGTGCATGGGGCCCATATAATGTGAAAACCTGGAGTAGGAGGCTGTCAGAAATAAAGAGGCCTGCATTTCTGATAAAGGAAGCATAGAAGACAACGTGACACAGGAAAGAACTTGATGAATCCAACAAATTTTTCTTTTTTTTTTTTTTTTTGAGACCAAGTTTTGTCCTGTCACCTAGGCTGGAGTGCACTGGTGCAATCTCAGCTCACTACAACCTCCACCTCCCAGGTTCAAGCAATCCTCCTGCCTCAGCCTCTCCAGTAGCTGGGATTACAGGCAGGCGCCTCCATGCCCAGCTAATTTTTGTATTTTTAGTAGAGACAGGGTTTCATCATGTTGGCCAGGCTGGTCTCAAACTCCTGACCTCAGGTGATCCACCCACCTCAGCCTCCCAAAGTGCTGGAATTACAGGCCTGAGCCACCACAACTGACCAGAATCATCTTTAATGGGATTTTTTTTTTTTAAAAAAAGGCAACATGAAGCAGTAAAAAGAGCCTGAGCACAAACTTTGAAGGAAGACCTTGGTCTGAACCCCAGCTCCAGTATTTATCTTTAGTAGCTGTGTGACTTTGGGCCAATTAACTGACCTTTCTGTACCTCAGTTATCTGGAAAGTGGAATAGTAACTATTCCCAGAGTTTGTTATCTCATTGAAAATAACATATGGAAAGCACATGGTATAGTGCCTAACATATAGTAGGCACTTATGAAATAGAAAAGTTGCCTGTAGTTTATTCTTAATTATGATTTCATAACATATCAAGGGCTACAGAGAAAAAAAAAAAAACTCTACAAATGTGATAACTAAGTAGAATTATATATTAAACATGATCATTAAAAGGTTCAGCAAATTTCTTTGCTGAGAAGTCTGGAGTAACTTCTAAAACATTACAACCAAAAGTAACCAGTTAGGATTGACATACCATTGTCCCCTTCCATCAGGCTCATATCATTCAGATACACAATATTGGTGAAAGCCTCTCTTCTTCTCTCCAGCTCCAAACAGAGAGTTAGATATCCAGGCCAGAAACTTTTAAGAGACCAAAGTTGAAGAAAGGAACAAAAGGCAGTGAATTTATCTAGAGCTGTGCTGTCCAATACAGTAGACACAGCCACACGTGGCTATTTCAATTTAAATTCATTAAAAGTAAATAACAGCCGGGCACGGTGGCTCACGCCTATAATCCTAGCACTTTGGGAGGCCGCGGCGGGTGGATCACAAGGTCAAGAGATCGAGACCATCCTGGTCAACCAGGTGAAACCCCATCTCTACTAAAAATACAAAAATTAGCTGGGCATGGTGGCGAGCACCTGTAGTCCCAGCTACTCAGGGAGGCTGAGGCAGGAGAATTGGTTGAACCCAGGAGGCAGAGGCTGCGGTGAGCCGAGATCGCGCCATTGCACTCCAGCCTGGGTAACAAGAACGAAACTCCGTCTCAAAAAAAAAAAAAAAAAAAAAAAAAGGTAAATAACATCTGAGTGTCAGGTTTTCAGTTAACATATTCACATTTCAAGTACTTAATGGCTACATGTGGCTAGTGGCCACCATTGGACAGTTCAGTAGAATATCTCCACTATCACAGAAAGTTGTTAGGCGACCCTGATCCAGAGAATTTATTTTTCTTTTTTTTTTTTTAACTTAAAATATATATATTTATTTATTTATTTATTTATTTTTAAGACTGGGGTGTCACCATATTGTTCAGGCTGGTCTCAAACCCCTGACCTCAAGTGATCAGGTGATCCGCCCGCCTCAGGCTCCCAAAGTGCTGGGATTACAGGCATGAGCCACCGCACCTGGCTGATCTAGAGAATTTAAGGAAAAAAAAAAAAGCAACAAATGCTGACATTTGAGGCCAAGCTCCATTTATAAGGCATTTAAGCTTTATTCACTTTATAAACTTTAAAATGCAACACAAACCTAGCATATTTCTCCAAATATGCAAACTTTGAAGTCCTCCTTGACTCTTCCCCCTCCTTCATTTGCTATATCCAGTATCAGCATACCCCACTGCATTTTCCTTTGAAATGCCCACTAGATGTGCTCCTTTTGCTGCCCTACTAATACCAATCCACTCATGTCTGAATTACTACAACAGCTTCCTAGCTGGCCTTCTGTCTCCAGCCTTCTCATGTATGACATCAGAAATGATCTCTAGAAAGCTCCACTTTCCTTATGCAATTTTTGCACCAAAAGTCTAAAAAGGTCTCTACTGACAACTAAATTATTCTGCCAGCTTTCAAGGTCCTGCACGATCTTGTCACCCACCACCTGGCCAGTCTCAGTCTCATTATCAATGAACAAATACGTATCAAGTGCCTACCACTATACAAATTAGATATAGACACTATGAGGGAAAAGAAGGACACAAGTCCCTATATCTCCAAAAGATTATAATCCAGGTGGAACTGTAAGACAATATCACCAGGCAATAAATGACTGAAGTGTGATGTGGGTAATAAGCAATGTCAGTTTTCCATGCTCTTGCTCTGTTTCTCTCACCTAACTCACCCTCTCCTAGCTCCTTTATAAATACAAATCCTACCCAGGTTTTAGGTTTTATCTCCAAAATCTCACCTCCTCTCTGAGTTCTTCACCAGTGATTCTATTGAGCCCATTCTGATCTCTCTCTTACTGTATTAATTATAAAGGCCTGTATCAATTATAATTGGTATCACATAATCTGATGCTTAATTAAATACTATCTACATGCCTGAGAACTGGGGCTGGCAACTAAAGCAGAGGGAGTGGAGAGGAATTAGGAAGGGCTACACACACCAAAAAAAAAAAAAAAAAAAAAAAAAAAAAAAAAAGAAAAAAAGATGTTTAATTTACTATCACTTAAAACAAAAAGGTACTTTTACACAGCAAAAAGAATCCCCAAATAATAATGTATATCAATTAAGACCCTTAACTATAAGGTTGTTAACTGAAGTGTTTCTAATCTTAACTTCAGTTTCTAAGAAAATTCTCACTTACCCATAAGACCTGCAGATGTCAATCATTTTCTCTTTGGTTATAAACTCTGCAGGAAGTTTAATTAGATGAAGGATCAGCTGACTGTAACCCCAAGAAAGCAAGTGTGAATGAGGCCTATGAAATGAAAAAGTATCAGTAAATTAGATAGGAAATAAACTGTAGAAAATGCTTATTAATCACCTAATAGGTAAGAACAGAATTTAATTACAATCTATTAAAACACTTCTTTTTTTTTTTTTTTTTTTTTTGAGACGGAGTTTCGCTCTTGTTGCCCAGGCTGGAGTGCAACAGCACGATCTCGGCTCACCACAACCTCCGTCTCCTGGGTTCAGGCAATTCTCCTGCCTCAGCCTCCTGAGTAGCTGGGATTACAGGCACGCGCCACCATGCCCAGCTGACTTTTTGTATTTTTAGTAGAGACGGGGTTTCACCATGTTGACCAGGATGGTCTCGATCTCTTGACCTCGTGATCCACCCGCCTCGGCCTCCCAAAGTGCTGGGATTACAGGCTTGAGCCACCGCGCCCGGCCCATAACCTCTTTATTTTTAAAGATTAGAGACTTTAGGTAATCAAAAGCAAAAGAAATAAATTCTTTTTTTTTCTTTTAATTCTATAATTCCATCACTCACAGATAAACCACTGCATATCCTTCCAGACTTTTTGCTATAAATATAAGAAAGGCATTTGGGGGTCTTTTAAGGAGCTTCTCCTGGGGGAAAAAGAAAGGAATAGTTCTGACACAAGTAGCAGTGTGTACTTCTTTTGAATTTTATTTTATTTTTTTTAAAGTCCTAAATTAGGTTATGTCCAGAAATTCCTTGACAAATTTTTAGGAAGAAAACACACACATACTTATCTCCCTAATCACCCCCACCCCACCACCACCACCCAGTTTAATCCTCTTGCAGGCTTAATCATCAAGGTCTCTTAATGTGGGTCCATGAAAAACCTGCAAGGGGTCAGTTGTGCACAATTTTGCATGACTGTGCATTTTTCTAAAAGGAATCATCAGATTCTTATAGGGTGACCCAAAAATATTTCAGAGCCACTAAGAAATACACTTAATCTCATTACTACCATGACTTGGGTCAGTCTCTTCCATAGCTATTCCTAAAGTGAGTCCAGAATGCCATATGTGGATAAACCAGTTCCATTCCAAAGGAACACTGAAGCTTAATCCTTAGGAGGAAGACTCCTAGCCAGGTGCAGTGGCTCATGCCTGTAATCCCAGCACTTTGGGAGGCCAAGGCAGGTAGATAGCTTGAGCCCAGGAGACTGAGATCAGCCTGGGCCACAGGGTGAAATTCCAACTGTACAAAAAATGAGCCATGCAAGATGGTGTGCTCCTGTATTCCCAGCTACTCAGGAAGCTAAGGTGGAAAGCTAAGGTGAGTGAGCCTAGGAGGTCAAGTCTGCAGGAAGCCATGATTTTACCACTACATTCCAGCCTAGGTGACAGAGTGAGATCCTGTCTCAAAATAAAAAAAAAAAAAAGAAAGAAAGAAAGAAAGAGGACTTCTTCTGTACCTGGGATAACCTTCATCATCCATTATGCTGGTGATTGGTGGAGCATCAAAGGACACTGCCAAAAGCAGCCAATCCAACCTTAAAGACTCTGGTTGCAGAAGGGACTCAAGAAAACATGACCTAAGAGAAAGTTGGGGGAAAAAGTCACCAATCTTCACACTAAGAAAGGAAACATAAAATGTGGGGAGTGTGAAGAAAACCTGATTAAAAGATGAATACAGTAGATTAAATAACTTGAAAACTCTTCTGCTAAAAGAAGTTTCTAGAAATACTGGAGATTACGCTCCAAGATAACAAGAAAAATGTCAAAGGACCAAAAAAGAAAAAAGAGAGAGAGAAAGAGAGAGAGAGAGGGAGACAGAAAGAGAAAGAGAGAGAGAGAAACAAATAAAAACCAGTGTGGCCAAGGTAGGAAGATCACTAAGACCATAAGTTTGAGGCTGCAGTATGCTATGATAACATCCGTGAATAGCTACTGCATCCAGCTTGGGCAACACTGTGGCAAATATGAACCAATCAAAAGGAGGAAGCTGCAAGTCTAATAAGCCAGGGGCACAGATCACAAGTGTTACAAGCATGGGGAGACAGAAAATCAGACATCAGCCTAAAAAAGAGAAGAGCTGGAACTGATATCTATGGCAATAAAAAGGTGGCAGTGAATCCACTGACTGCAAAGACAATAAGAAGCTTATCTTCTTAGTCCAGGCCCTGAATCAAGGGTTTAATTTTGCACTGATCTGAGAATCCCTGAGAGGGAGGGAAAGAAGTGGGTACATGCACATCTGTGATGTGTGGTGTGACATGTGGCAGAATGTTACAAGGCTGCCCAAATCCTCCTCTTCCATAGTAGGTGCCCTTGGTAATTAACAGTAAAAATGTGACACCTGCTTATAAAAGAGAAACAATGCCCTATCAAAAGAAAGAAGAGTCTGCAAACATGCTCTCCTTCTCACCGCTGATCTTCAGGCCTTGATTTCACCAGACTGTCTAAATAGGCCAAAAACTCAGCAGGGTGATGATGACAAAGTTGTATGATATCCGATGGCAAAATGGATGGATAGAACTTGATTAAGGATCGAAGGGCAGATTCCCCAAACTTCTCATATAACCTGCATTTAAAAAGAAAACACTTTGGTCTCTAATTCCAGTGAAATGATATAACTTGGTTACATTTGAGTTACTTATTACAAATGAAAATAAATATAGTAACAGAAGCTGCCTCATATGCAAATGAGTAAAACGTTAGAGACTAAAATACACACAAATGCATGTGCTTTAGTCCATATAAACAACATATAGGACAACTTACCTGGTAGCATAAGCAATCAACACTGGACTGTCAAAAGGAACTGCAGCATCTAGTAACTTTAGTCTTGTTGGGAGATCTCCTTCTTCCATCTCCATATACACAGTATTGGAACTTGCCATTTCTGAAATATAAAGCATATCATTTTCCTTTATCTCGTGGGTGGAAATATTCAATTCATGAACATGTTCATTCAGCAATCATTAGTCACATACCTACTGTGTGGACCTACTATGTGAAAGGCCTAGAGTTTGTTAAGCATTGTAGGAGAAACAAAAGAACAAGAGCTGCATCTCTACTTTTAAGAATCTTAAAATCAAATGGAGGCAAAGCATGTTGGAAGTTTTAAATAAGACAAAGGAACATATAATTAACATATCAGTGACTATTACTCTTAAAATAATGAGTATCTAGGGCTATACATAGCAACCATCCATATACACGCACATCACAAAGCAATATACACTACTATCAATGCCAAGTTGCTCAGTTTTTTCTAGAACTAGTATTCTTACTCCATCTTTTAAAATTAATTAAATTCAATGAAATTAATTTTAAAATATTGGACCTGTTTTTAAAGATATTTGTATAACAACTATTCATTCTCTGAAGAACGAAAGATTTGACTTTTTGGAACAGTCAAATGTCATTTAAAATCAAGTTTGGTGAATGAAGTAAGTGATGATCTAGAACTATTTTTTTTTTTAAATATATTTTATTACATTTTAGGTTGTGGGATACACGTGAAGAACATGCAGGATTGTTGCATAGGTACATACATGGCAATGTGGTTTGCTGCCTTCCTCCCCATCACCTATATCTGGCATTTCTCCCCATGTTAACTCTCCCCAACTCCCCACCCACCCCATTTGTTGTTGTTGTTGTTTTTAAGTATGAATCTAAAGTAAAAAAAAAAAAAAAAACCTACTTTTTTCCAAGCAGTTTTCTGTTTTAGTTTTTTAGAAACAGGGTCTCATTCTGTCACCCAGGTTGGAGTATGGTGGTGATCACTGCAGCCTTGAACTCCTGACTGTGTGTGTGTGTGTGTGTGTGTGTGTGTGTGTGTGTGTGTGTGTAGACAGGGTCTTGCTACATTGCATAAGCTGGTGTGTTTTTTTTGTGTGTAGAGACGTAGAGACAGGGTCTTGCTACAATGCCTAGGCTGGGCAAGTAGTTTTCAACCGGCTCTGAAGACAAATCCCAAATAACAGTTCCAAAAGCTGCTTCCCATAATTATAACATTAGAAGGGTGAGGCCTACTCACCAGATTCTAAGAGCCAACATTCAATTTCTGATACATGCTTTTTTAAAAAAGTCATTTTTCCCCCAACCTCATTGTTTCCCATTTGACTGTGTCAGGCAGTAAGTCCTTTAAAGGAATTCAGAGAAGGAAGCCATTGAGAGGTTTGGGGAAGCCTTATGACTGTGAGGGAGCTAAATCAGACATATCCACCTAAATTCAAGTAAGCAGCCACATCACTCAAATGGTCCACCATGCTTCTTCTAGCCAGCACTGGTAGTAATATCCATCACTCTGTCTAATAGAGACTCTTTTCTGCTCTTCTGTGACCACGTAGCATCACAGAGATAGATACGGTAAATTTATAATGAGTAATAATGTCACACCTACCTGAGGAGAAATAGCTTGCTTCTTATTTCACACAAAAGACAATCTACCTCAACTCAGAAAAAAGAATTATTATGCTTTCAACTGCTGTATTTGAATTAAAGCAGATCTATAACTATAGATCCATGTTTCTAGAAAGCTAAAATATCTTTAAGTAAGATGACATAAAAATGTATCTCTATTCACTTTTGGTAATGAATGAAAAGTTTGCTTAAAGTCTAAATCAATTATTAGAAATACAGCATCTGTTATTCAAGCAGAATGTGGAATTAAAATTCACTTCGAAAACACGGGACTATGGCTGCAGAAAAGGCAATGCATAGTTTTTAGGGTATGAGAGCTGGTTTCTATTATATGTCAGGATGACACATAGTGTGACCTTCAGCCAAAGTAGATACTGCTGGCTGTGCACCAAAGTCTCTGAGGCAAACATGTAAGCAAGCTCTTCACCTACAGTCATTCTTTTCCTCCTGGACACCTGGACAGATTACATTTCCCAGTTTCCTTTGCAGTTAGTTGGGGCCATATGATAGAATTCTCACCAATGGAAATGTATACAGAAGAGACGTAAGCAACTACCAGGCCAGGCCTGTAAGACAGCATGTTCTACATGCTTTTCCCGGACACAGCAACCCAAACACAAGCACAACCTTTAAGGGAAGCTGGAGCTTAAAATAATGCAAGGAACTTGGAATGCTGAATTACCACCTGGAAGACAGCTACCCACTGACCTGGAATACTTGTCCTGGACTGTTACACAGGCAACACACTTCTTGCCGGATGTGGTGGCTCACACCTGTAATCCCAGCACTTGGGAGGAAGAGGTGGGTGGATCACCTGAGATCAGGAGTTCAAGACCAGTCTGGCCAACATGGCAAACCCTGTCTCTACTAATACAAAAATCAGCTGGGCATGATGATGGCCATCTGTAATCCCAGCTACTGGGGAGGCTGAGGCAGGAGAATCACTTGAACCTGGGAGATGGAGGCTGCAGTGAGCCGAGATTGTGCCACTGCACTCCAGCCTGGGCAACAAGAGTAAGACTCCATCTCAAAAAATAAATAAATAAATAAAAATAAATACACTTCTGTTTATGTCTGTGTTACTATGACATATTTATTATAGCCATTTAGCTACCTCAGTAAGATCTCTCTGTGCCTCAGATTCCCTATCTATAAAATGAAATTACACCATCTACTCCAAAAATTATTGTTAAGGGTGAAATGAGGCAAGGCTGAAAAGTGTTTACCATGATATCTGGCACAAAATAAGTACGCTATATAGTATATTATTTCTGTATTAGTAAGTTACAAGAGGGATTTTCTTCTTTTAACACATCTGCATCTATGAACATTTTACTTTAACCTCAACTTCTCCAACACTGCTCTGCTATTTTCTGAATGTCATTATGAGAGAAATAAAACTAATTTCTAGGGCCAGGCATGGTGGCTCATACCTATAATCCCAGCATTTTGGGACGCTAAGGTGGAAAGATTGCTTTCAGGTCAGGATTTCAAGATCAACCTGGGCAACACAGTAAGACCCCATCTCTACAAAAAAATGAAGAAATCAGCCAGGTATAGTGGGACATGCCTATAATCCCACTACTCAGAAAACTTAGGCAGGAGGATCGCTTGAACCCAAGAGGTCAAGGCTGCAGTGAGCCATGACGCCACTGCATTCCAGCCTGGGCACAAAGTGAGTCCCTGTCTCTAAAAATAAAAAATAGGGCCAGGCGCAGTGGCTCACACCTGTAATCCCAACACTTTGGGAAACCGAAGCAGGTGGATTACAAAACCAGCCTGGCCAACATGGCAAAACCCTGTCTCTACTAAAAATACAAAAATTAGCTGGGTGTGGTGACGTGCTCCTATAGTCCCAGCTACTTGGGAGGCTGAGGCAAAAGCAAGTGGAGGCTGCAGTGAGCCAAGACGGCACCACTGCACTCCAGCCTGGGCAACAGAGTGAAACTCTATCTCAAAATAAAATAAAATAAAATAAAATAAAATAAAATAATTTCTTATAATCCAGTTGTAAATTTAACCAATGTCTGAAGAACTATTAAAAGTTAAAATGAATGAAAAACAGAATGGCAGGTTGATCAGAACAGATGTAATGTTCTACTTAAATCTTTTTAACCCAAAACTCAAAACTGCTACTGCTTTTTAATACAAATTTCTATCTTTGATAAGGCAATTTGATTATTACCTTTCAATCCTTCAATAAAAGTATCCCAAACAGAAGGGCTATTAGTGTAACTAAGCTTGATACTCTCCTTCACTCTCTTCAAGTCCAGGAGAAAAAAGTATTTCTTCAGGAACTGGCAAGCCAGAATCTCAGGAGAGTACTGTTGCAAAGTGTGGTCCACATGTCCGCTGGTGATTTTGATCTTAGAATTCAATACATTCAACTCCAAACACAATGTTGTCAATTCAGCCAGGTCATTCTGAAGACCACTCGGAATGGTGCATGGAGAACATATTTGAAACAGGTCATCCAAAGGCTCCCTTGGACTCCTTACACATTCACATACTATTTTATCAACAGTTTCTTCATTGCCTAAAGAGTCCCTTTTTTCTTTTTCATTGTGTTCATCTAATATTCCTTTTTTTGATTCATTAACCAAGAGTACATCCTGGTTCGATTTCGTGGACGAGTTGTCAGTATCTGAAACTGCTGAAAAGTCCTTCATGGCAAATGCTTCTTCTAAATGTGAAAGCCACTCCTGTAAAACCATTCTCAGAGACTCAGGTTCAAATAAAACCAGAGGGTCCTGTAGCTTGGTCCTATACAAGACAGACAAGTATGAAATTTATGTTTCATGTGTTTTTCTTAAAACAAATTAATTCATGCTAAATAAATCTAGCCAATATAACATACTCATCTGGAATAAATGTTACTTTTCAATTTTTTTTTTTTTTTTTTTTTGAGACAGAGTCTTGCTCTGTCGCCAGGCTGGAGTGCAGCGGTGTGACCTCAGCTCACTGAAATCCCTGCCTCCTGGGTTCAAGTGATTCTCCTGCCTCAGCCTCCCAAGCAGCTGGGACTACACCACTATGCCCAGCTAATTTTTCTGTATTTTTCAGTAGAGACGGGGTTTCACCATGTTGGCCAGGATGGTCTCAATCTCTTGACCTTGTGATCACCCGCCTCGGCCTCCCAACGTGCTGAGATTACAGGCCTAAACCACCATGCCCAGCCACATTTCAAGTTTTTAAATAAAAATTATCTCAACAAGATGATAAAACAGAGAACACAAACTTTGAATTGTTTTACTAATTCTTCAATTTTTTTTTTTTTTTGAGATAGGGTCTTGTTTTTGTCACCCAGGCTAGAGGGCAGTGGCACAAACACGGCTCACTGCAGGCTCAAGTGATCCTCCTGCCTCAGCCTCCTGAGTAGCTGGGAATACAGGTACATGCCACTATACCCAGCTATTTTTTGTATCTGGGGTTTTATCATGTTGCCTTGGATGGTCTCAAACTTCTGAGCTCAAGCGATCCACCCAACTCGCCCTCCCAAAGTGCTGGGATTACAAGCATGAGCCACTACGCCCAGCCTAATTCTTCAATTTCAATTCCAAATGAGGCTACCTCCATCCCAAACTGTCTCCAGACCGCTACTGATGGTCTCAGAAAGTCATTCCCATTCTGGGCCTGAGTGAAAGCTGCCCATCTTCACAGTAGTTTTACGCACAAAGCTAGGAATGCTGCAAGTCAAATATCAAAAAATTAATAGGAAAAAAATCTTATTGCTGCCAAGGATAAAAACTCCAAGTGCCTGGGTTTTCCATGTTCCTATTACTCCTAGGAAGGCAACTTGGACTTAAAAGGAAAGAACATTTATAGCAACTTCTCTAATCAACTATTTCATATAAGGCCCATATAAAACTTAACAATATAATGATTCACTTCATTTATTAAACTGCCCTGAGAAGTCACTAAAAAAGTTTCTCATTATACTCACATTGCTTGTGCTGTTGCTACTTTAAGCTCCTGGAACCTGTCTTCTTCCGGAGGTAGACTAGTTACCTCTTCATCCTCCCTAAGAAAATGTGAAAAATAACAATAACATTCACAAGAGTCAGACAGGATCAGAGCTTGCTTTTTTTTTTTTTTTTTTTTTTTTTTTTTTTTTTTTTTTTTTTTTTTTTTTTTTTTTTTTTTTTTTTTTTTTTTTTTTGAGACAGAGTCTTGCTCTGTCGCCAGGCTGGAGTGCAGCGGTGTGACCTCAGCTCACTGAAATCCCTGCCTCCTGGGTTCAAGCAATTCTCTCTGCCTCAGCCTCAGAGCTTTCTTAGACAACTATTTCTTACGCTCACTAAGTGGCAAGTATTATACCCATGTTACATGGGACAAATAGATGAATATAAAAGGCGGTCCTTGGCCTTAAGGTAATAAGCTTCACTAAGCCCTAATTAGAAAGAAAGGTATGCAAACAATTAAGTATCATTTTTAAAAAAGAATAAGTTGAATACCAAAGGGCAGCTCTTTAAAGAGCACTGTGATATGAAAGCAGAGAATAAATCATTTTTTCTGACTAGGCAAAGGGACACATTCCTAAGGAGGTATTACTTGTGCTACAAAAAATGGTGGGAGAGAATACTCCAGATAGAAGACATACCATGAAGAAGAGTAGTGAGGTATCAGGGCAAACACTTAGCTCTCTGACAGGAGTGGAATTTATAGCACTTAGAAGGATGTGGCTAGAAAGGTAGCTAGGATTAGAGTGAAGGCTGCACTAAATGCCATGTCAAAAAATCTGCACTTTTTCTCTATAAACATATGGATTCACTAAGTTATTCTGAGGATTACAAATCTTTTATTTCATCTGACTGTCCAGATACACCAGTCCCATGGGTTTCTCTCTTAATTCCTGGATGAGTACTGAATTTGCTTGCCTTTAATGCCCAGATTCCCTCAACTATAAGGCAGAAACCAGAGAGACAAGATACTTCATGCTATGCCCAATCAAGGGCTCTGCTACAACTCTACCACACTACCAGGCCACAAGCATATCATGTGAAGGTACCTGACAGGACATCAATGCCAACTGTTTGATTAACAGTTTCTTCATTGCCTAAAGAATTCCTTTTTTCTTTTTCATTATCTCAATCCAATATTCTCTTTACTGACTCATAAAGTAAGAGCACATTCTGGATCTTACAGGCCAGAGAGCATCAGTGACATTCCCAAAGTCACATACTAGTCATAAGCAGAGCCAGGACAAGGCCTACATCCTTGGTCATCCTACTCTTAATCTAATACTCCTGTGAGATCCCAGAAGTTTGAAGAGATTGTGGGGGAGGGAGGGGAGTTGTGCAGGGCATGGAAGAGGTACTAAATTAAAACTCTGCTCAACAGAGCTGCTTCAGGATTGATGTAATTTTTCAACACCTTGTGGAATTCACAATTTTTATAAGCTATGCAAACAATCTTCAACTAATGGGGACATACATGTGCCTTCTTCAAAAGGACATAGGTTATGGCATAGATGTCCCATCTTTTGGCTTCCCTGGGCCACAAAGGAAGAAGTGTCTTGGGCCACATATAAAATACACTAACACTAAGAATAGCTGATGAGCTAAAAATAAAAGTAAAATAAATTTAAAAATCACAAAAAAACTCATGTTTTAAGAAAGTTTACAAATTTGTGTTGGGCCACATTCAAAGCCATTCTGGGTCACATGAGGCCCAC
The DNA here is from genome assembly GCF_001604975.1 of Cebus imitator. NCBI lineage: Eukaryota > Metazoa > Chordata > Mammalia > Primates > Cebidae > Cebus > Cebus imitator. The sequence continues at coordinate 8,038,215 of NW_016107354.1, forward strand.
AGGCTGCAGGTTGCACAACCTTGGTCTATGGATTTGTTAGAACTGACAGCTGTATTCCCTAGAATTTACAGAGATTTATGTGTAAGGGCTTACTCAATGTCTTCCTCCTTTGGGCAGATATCTGAACTCACAGCCTCTTCACATGATTGCTCATCACCCCTGAGCTCTGGTTTCACTTTCAGATCAGGGCTTGTGTGAAGGGTGCCAATCTTCTCAGTAGTTTTTCGCACAAAGCTAGAAACACTAGAAGTCAAATACCAAAAAACTAACATGAATAAAAACATTACTGCCAAGAGTGAAAACTCAGGTTTTCTGGATACAAATTTTGCTTGTTAAGAAGCGTATATTAAGACTAGTTGACAGCTGAGTTGCATGAAGCAATTCTTTTGTTATTCTGTAACCGGAATGGGACTGATGACCACATGATGATCACAATTTGTATCCAGTAAAACCCAGATTTTCATTCTTCAGTTTTCTGTGTTTCTATTAGTCCTAGGAAGGCAACTTGGACTTAATAAAGAATGTTTATAGCAACTTCTCTGTTCAAATAATAGCATTTCACATAAGGCCCTATTATAAAACTTACAATATAATGATTCACTTTACTAAACTGCCCTAAGAAACCAGTGTTTCAGTTCTAAAAAAAAGGTCTTTAACTCCAGCTGTATCTGTAATATTTCTGTCAACTTAGGCAAAGTAAATCATGTGATTATCAGCCCCATCTAGTCACAGATTAACAAAGAATTGCTTCATACAACTCAGCTAGCTGTTACCTAGTCACAATACACCCCTCTTAACAAGAAGTTGAGTCTAGTAAGACTCAGATAAGCAGTTAAGTAGCTGCACAAAGTCTTCCCTCTCAAACTCAAATGTCAACACTGGTCCCATGGAGTGGCTAGAAAGAATTCTGAAAAGACTCCAAGTCTAAACCCAAACTGACCAACTAAAGACTAAAGAAAGGATCAACTAAAGACTAAAGATAACGTGGAAACTATTCCCATCAGACATTTAATTTTTGATCTCTCAAGGGTGGAGGCACCTAAATCTTTAACTCAAATACTACTGAAACAGAGGGAAGCTGGATTCCCCAAGGTAAATGAGAAGTTAACAGCTTCATATGAAAGGTATACGGAAAACAAGAGACTTCCTTTTTTTTTCATTTTCCATTCTCAGAACAAATTACCTAATGTGACAACTGAAGTAAGATCAGAAATGGAATTAAATGACAAGACTAATTGGTTTACCTTTCTTTGACAGCCTGAAGAGACACAAGAGGAGATGGGGAACGAAATGGTAACGGAATACCGAAGGGAAGAAAAGTTTCATTCTTATCTGTCTCAAACATCACTGGAGCGTGAGAAACATTGTCTAATGAATGGAATTAGGAAAAAAAGAAACAAAATCTAATCACATGGGAGTCGTTTTAATCTTAAAAAAAAATTCTGAAATGAATAAACCAAAAGAAATGAAGGATTCAGTATCAAAATCATAACTGACCCAAAAACAAATGAGTGGAACACAGGTTTACAAAATGCATGGGATGGTCCACATAAAACACTGTACCTTCATTTGCCTACTAACCCTGAATCCCCATAAGTAAAAAAGGAAGTTTAGGGTCTCTATTATTCTCTTCTCAATAGTTCAGCCACAGGAATACTCGCACATCGAAAAAGGAAGGCAATGACCCCCAGAACTGCAGTAATTTTTCATTCCTGATGAAAAATAATTTGGTTAGTCAGGATAAAATCTTCCCACTCTTTTGGTTAATGACCTTTCTTTAACTTTTCCAGCATTTTGATGTATGGTCAAAAATAGGCACTAACGTTAGTCCAAGCGTAAGGGGAAAAAATACAAAACATAAACCAACCCTTCTAGTTGTGAGTAGATCTGTAGATCTGGATGGAAATTTCTATCAACATGTTAAAAAATATTAATACTTCAGAGAAATTCTGCGCACAAGATAATCCTGGTAACAAGAACTTGTGGAAAATAATGGCATCACATCAGCAACCAACAACAGACATATTCATCACCTTCATTTGCATGTGAGCCACAGCACTGATCTGGCAGGTCCCCTTCTTGCTGTGAGGTGAATTCTTTAAATCTCTCATCTTCTGAGAGGGTTTGGCTGTGAAGAGAGCAAGAGTCTTCATCTGACTGACTGCCTCTTCTACTACTAATGACACGATAAATACCAGAGTCCAAGATGCTGAAACTTTCCTAAAAATTAAAAGAATTTCAAAAATATAAATTAAAAATTTCCTTTATAACATTAATATAACTTTTTCAGAGAAATACCAACACTCAAGTGAAAAGTTAATAACAACCATTATGGCTTATTGGAACAAACTGGTGAGCAAGGCTTAGGCGCCTGGCAGCTGGGTCACTCCATGTGCTAGTGGCATCAGCTGCCATACTTCTCTAGCTTGTCTTCATAAAGCATGGCAGTGAGAATGGGGATTAAATGAGATAATCCTGAGCTGCATTCAGATTCAAATTAGCATGAAGCACCTGAAATCACATATTAGAGCAACAGAACTTATGCTGGGAGTTACATGAGTGTATCAGGGAACAGAAAATAATAAACAATGACAAAATAAAATGTGGCTCCAAGACAACCTAAATGGAGGCTTCACAGAGCTATCCAGTAGCTGAATAAAAGTTCACCCCTTCCCACCAAAACATCTAAATGGAAATCTAAACAACAAATTTGGGGAGCATAGAGGTAAATAGGTACAACCGAAGGTGGAAAAATCTTACCCTACAAAATCCTTTAAAGATGAGAATACTTACATGTGATGAAATGGAGCTTCTTCTACTGCTACAAGCTGAATCCAAAGGTTCAAATTTTAAGATCAATTCCTCCAGTTGAGAAATTAGATCACTGTAGGTGGCATGGTCCAGCTGAGATTTCAAATGCTCTAATTTATCTACAGTCAAAGTTTTTCTTGCCTAATAAAAGGATATTGCAACAGAATAGCTTACTATTTGTAAGTAAATCTATATTCAAATGGCTAATATATTGAAAGAGGTCTTATATAGAACATAAAACTTCAATGGTGCTTTAAAAAGGCTTAGCAAGCTACTGAAAGATTTAATGATAATTTTCTTAGGAATTAAGAATTTAAGGCTGGGCATGGTGGCTTATGCCTGTAATCCCAGCACTTTGAGAGGCCAAGGTGGGTGGATCACTTGAGGTCAGGAGTTCAAGGCCAGTTTGGCCAACATGGCGAAACTCTGTCTCTGCTAAAAATACCAACAAGAAATCAGCTGGGCGTGGTGGTGAGCACCTGTAGTCCCAGCTACTTGGGAGGCTAAGGCACAAGAATCAAGAATCGCTTGAACCCAGGAGGTGAAGGTTGCAGTGAGCCAAGGTCACACCACAGCACTCCAGCCTGAGTGACAGAGTCAGACTCTGTCTCAAAGAAAAAAAAAAAAAGAATTTAATTAAGATTTACAGTATACACAGTTATCCCGCTTAAACAAGTTCTGAAACAAATAAATTTGTATGTAAATTTATTTTAAATAGAAATTGTACCCTCTCTCTTACCCTCTATCCACCCCTAGATGTATCTATCATGCTTTCTATGGGCACATATTGCTTTATCTGTAGGTCATACAGACAGGGCTAATAAAATCAAGCAACTCTTTAACACAATCTTGCAAGCTAGGATAGTTTTACCAATTCATGGTAAAGATATCTAGGTAAGCTCTGACTCACTCTGCTGGCAATGACAGAATTTTGAAAAAGACAGCATGTGCAAGCAGCCAGGTTCCATAGCCCTCTTCTTAGCAGGCGTTCCACACAGCGCTCCACAGATATCAAGGAGAGATGTGAGACTTTTCCATTTAGGTGCAAACAGAACAATTCATTCTTGCAGACAGCCACATCCTGAATATCTACAAAAACCATAGGTGTGAACATATAAAATGTTAACCAAATACCCCTTACAACTTTAAAAGGGCTGAAATTATTCTAATAAATTCATTTCTTTTTTTTTTGAAACGGAGTTTCCCTCATGTTACCCAGGCTGGAGTGCAATGGCGCGATCTCGGCTCACCCACCGCAACCTCCGCCTCCTGGGTTCAGGCAATTCTCCTGCCTAAGCCTCCTGAGCAGCTGGGATCACAGGTATGCACCACCAAGCCCAGCTAATTTTTTTTTTTTTTT
>NW_016107354.1:8042495-8043497 GCF_001604975.1 Cebus imitator
TTGAGACGGAGTTCAAATTCATTTCTTATGTAGGGTTTGGCTTGACTGAATTTCATCTCTATTTTTGTACTTGCAGTTCAATGAAGAAATCATTTTAGATACTATTCTAAAAAGATCAAGAATAAAAGATGTAAAGAAAGAACTATATCTCTCTGACCTAAAGTCTTATGTTTAAAAATGCTTATTTTAAAAAATAAGTCTTATTTTTAAAAATGTTTAATAAGTTTTATTTTTAAAAAGTCTTATTTTTAAAAATGTTTAAAAAAAAGGAATGTCCCAATTCCTTTTCACAGAAAACAGCATTTTTAAACATAAGGAATGTCCCAATTCCTTTTCACAGAAAAAGAGGATAATCTACATTAGAGGCCAAACTATAAGGTTCCTGAGAGTTACAACCTGGTCCTCAATGAATGGATTTTAACATGGTATGTAAATAAATATACAGTTCATGAGAAAATATCTGCCTTCAAGAAATTATCTGTCTTGGCAGAGTATCTTGAAAGAACTTAAAAGACTAGTTGTCAAGAGACATACTTAAGAAATTTATGCCACAAAAAAATCACTGTTGATGAGACCAAAGTAATGATTTCTTCCTCTCTCTCCTTTTTTGGTTTTTACAAAAGCAGAAAAAGAACCAAAAAGTCAACATACACTCTCTACTGAGCAGCAATGGTAAAAATGCTAGATTTCCCCCATTTCTGGTTTTAACCCAAAGACTATAGAGATTGATTTTCTGTCTCAGGGACATATGATGGCTGTTGTGCCCACAAGAAAATGTTGAACCCCAGACTATAAAGATACAAAATGGGAGTCAAAGCAAGACTTCTGGCAGGGATAAAGACTCAGGGCAATAGAGGGAAAAAAATTAAACTGTTCCTTTGCAGCAGTTACTAATGAAAATTGCATTTAAGGCCGGGCGCGGTGGCTCAAGCCTGTAATCCCAGCACTTTGGGAGGCTGAGGCGGGTGAATCACGAGGTCAAGAGATCGAGACCATCCTGGT
>NW_016107354.1:8043698-8065981 GCF_001604975.1 Cebus imitator
AAAAAAAGAAAATTGCATTTAAAATTACCTACGAAAACTGGAGGACATTATGTTAAGTGAAATAAGCCAGGAAAAAAAAGTTAAAGAGTACATGTTCTCATTCATATGCAGAAGCTAGAAAAATGTGATTTCACAGAAGTAAAAAAGTAGAACAGAGGTGACCAGGTTCTGGGAAGGTGAAGAGGAAGGGGTAGACAGGGAAAGACTTGTTAAAGGATACAAAATTACAGCCAGATAGGAGGAATAAGTTCTACTGTCCCATAGCATTGTAGAATGACTATAGTTAATAACAATGCATATTTTCAAAGAGCTGGAAGGATAATGAACGTTCCTAACACAAAGAGCTAATAAATGTTTAAGATGATAGATATGCTAACTACCCTGATCTGATCAGGGTACCCTATCCACTGTATGTATCGAAACATCACTATGTACCCTATAAATATGTAAAATTACTATGTGTTAATTAAAAAATAAATAAAATTACTCAAGAAAAAATAGCTGAATACAAATTCACTAATGCATGCTTGGAAAGTACCTTACAATGGGAAGCATCTATGATCAACCTTTAAAAGAAATGTGGCCAGGCGCGGTGGCTCACACCAATAATCCCAGAACTTTGGGAGGTCAAAGCAGGCCGATCACCTGAGGTCAGGAGTTTGAGAGCAGCCTGCCTAACATAGTGAAACTCCACCTCTACTAAAAATAACAAAAATTAACCAGGCGTAGTGGTACACGTCTATAATCCCAGCTACTCAGAAGGCTGAAGCAGGAGAATTACTTAAACTCGGGAGGCAGAGGTTGCCATGAGGCAAGATCGCACCAGTGTATTCCAGCCAGCCTTGGTAAAAAAGCAAGGCTCTGTCTCAAAAAAAAAAAAAAAAAAAGTTACCCCATCCTATTTTTCAACTCCTTAAATTACAAGAGAATCCTTCTACAATAATCAAATTTTCATAAGAATGAGATTAAAAATTACATAAAGAAAAATATAATTACCTTTGACTTCACTCCAAAGAAGTACTTGAACATTCTGAGGAATGAAAATATAAATTCCTCTTTCTGTCCAAGTCAGCACACAATGCTCACTACAAGAGAAAAAGTCAAGAGAATTCGAGTGGGCTAGGATATAAAAGTTTATAATTCCCTGAATTCAGATCCTCATATTAGCCATTAAAGTAAAATCAGACTGTACAAAGAAAACACAAGAGTGATCCAGCTAGTCAAGTCCTAACAACTCCTTTGTGTTTGTAACAACAGCCCACTAACAAATAGTGTACTATGATGCCAAATTGGAAAAATTCAGACACATATACTAGATATTTTCCAGAAAAAGAAAAGGCTCAGCCAGACGTGGTGTCTCATGCCTGTAGTCCCAATATTTAAGAAGGCTGAGGTGGGTGGACCACTTCAGGTCAGGAGTTCAGGACCAGCCTGGCCAACATGGTGAAACTCTTTCTACTAAAAATACAAAAATTAGCCAGGCATGGTGGTGCACACCTGTAATCCCAGCTACTCAGGAGGCTGAGGCAGGGGAATCACTTCAAACCGTGAGGCAGAGGCGGCTGCAGTGAGCCAATATTGTGCCACTGCACTCCAGCCTGGGTGACAGAATGCGACTCAGTCTCAAAAAAATAAGAAAAAAAGAAAAGGCTGGTATCCAGAAAAAGAAGAGCTTAGGGACCTTTACCTAATGTTTGTTAAAGCAGCTGAACTTTCCATACTTGACACGATAGGGGCACATTTAAAACAAAGACTAACATCTTACCGCCAATCACTACTCCAGTGAGCCACTTCCAGGAACAGTAATATTTTGAAGTCATTACTTGTGTGTGGGCAACAAAAGGCTGAGAACTTCTGGTCAACAATGTGCCAGGAGCTTTATTAAAGGCTCTGTCTATATTACCTAACTTTGTAGAAGCCAATTGAGGTAAATAAACTATTCTTATTTTATTAAAAGATAAAAAACTAAAAATTAAAAAGATTAAAAAGGCTCAGAGAGAAAAAATATGTCAAAGGCCACTGAGCATGAAATGTAGAAGAGTCAGAATTTATACCAAGGATAGTCTAGAACCAAAACCTGGACTTTTTTCCTATATAACACAGAATCCATTTCCTCCCCTACTTACCTTCACTAACCTACCCACTATTATCTGGAATCCTAACTATTCCACTTAACTGGATTCTCAAAAAGTCACAGATTCCCAAACTGCCAAACCCAATAACCTTTCACCACTTCCCATTTTCTTAACCCCAAGCAGCAGCCAATCCTGCTAACTATTCTCTTTTTGAACCTCACCTCCCAGGACTCTTGGACACTTCATTTTGTTGGTTCTCTTTCTCTCCACTCCTCTGGTACTCTCTCTACTTATCTTTTTCTATACTCACTTATCATATAAATATATCTCATATATTTCATTTACTCTCTCAAGGCTGCTACTATGTTTTATATACCACTGGTAATCTCCACTTCTTAATGCTGGTCAGTACATTCTCCAACTTACAGTTTTCTTAATCTAGCCACCTTTCAAGAATCAGAAGTTCTACTTCCCTCTGAAATCCTCCCCTACAGCCCACAGCACTCACCCCATTTCTTGTACTCAACCTACTTCTTACACTCTGCTCATATGGCACTTCATCATATACTGCACTGTCACAACTCTCACTTGTTACTGTTGTTAAACTTTTTGGAGAAGTAAATCACCTCTCTCCAATAAATTATAATTTTAAGCACAGGGACCCTATTTTTTTTTCCTTTATGTTTCCAGGAGTACTAAAAATGGTTCCACGTGGCTATGAAACTAACTGATTTTTAACAGGAACTGGGTCTTCATTTAAGTATTAAACATTTTGTCAATAAGAAAGACCAGACACTATTCCTACAGGAAAGTAATCTTTGTCATAAAATAGAAGAAATGGTCAGAATCTGAATCCAAAGTAAAATTGAGAAGGCTGACATCAAGAGTCAGAGGAGAGGGAAAAAAAGGAGCCAGAGGATCCCTGAGTAAAGAGATACAGGATCATAATTTTGATACTGAACTTGACATTCAGCTTGGAAAATTCCTTAGGAGTAGCAACCTAGATTAGATGGGGGACTGAGAACTGGAACTTAGATAAAAGCTGATACTTGTAATTTATACATGTTTCATACCCTTATCCCTTCACTGATAATAAATGGGGACACAAGCCTAACAGCATTGTTTTAGAAGTCTGAGAAAGGAAAGTGATGCCAACGTACGGAAAGAAGGAAACAAGGTACATAAAGACGGGATTTATGGGTTGCAACAATACAAGTCTCATAGGGCACAGTGTACAAATGAAAAAATAAAAATAAAAACAGGAACAAAAAGAAGCCCTCCTCTTCTTGTTTTTCAAAGAAACTGTTTGTTGAATTCACTATTATTTGAGAGCCTTCTAAGTGTCTAGCACTGCCCATAGAAAAGGAGTTAACAATCTGATGCTGGGATATATATTCATACTACAACAAGAGAGTGACAATGATAAAGGAATGAATATGGTTTGACAATAGTACATTCACAGGAACAGGTGTCTAATGTAAGCCTCTTGGAGGAATCAGTAGAGGTTTCAAAGTGGCATTAATTGTTGCTTAAGCTGAGGCATAGGCAGAGCCAGATCATCAAAGGCTTTGTCTACAATGGTAGGGACTGTAACAGGAGCTTTAAATAGCTACAGTCAAAAAAAAATAACTCTATCTAGAGAGCTAAGCATATTGTGGCCCAATTACGAGAAAACATACCCTTGTGTACTTTGGGAGGCCAAGGCGGGTGGATTGCCTGAGCTCAGGAGTTCGAGCAACACAGTGAAATCCCGTCTCTACTAAAACGCAAAAAATTAGCCAGGCATGGCAGCATGCACCTGTAGTACCAGCCACTCAGGAGGCTGAGGCAGGAGAATTGCTAGAACCCAGGAGGCGGAGGTTGTTGTGAGTACTGTCGCACCACTGTACTCCAGCCTGGGCAACAGAGTGAGACTCCACCTCTTAAAAAAAAAATAAAAAAAAAATACTCTTGGGTAAGGGACTTCCCCACACCCCGCACATCACATCATAATCAACAAATATTTATTAAGCATCTATCATGTGCCAGGCATTGAGAAAACAATAGTGGGCAAAACAGAAATAAAGCCCTCATAGAACTTACTGTTTAGAATAAGACATGTATATTAATATGTAATTATAAACTGTGACAAGTCCCATAAAGGAAGAATGCTAAAGGAGGAGAAGTTTTTAATATGCTTTATCTAATTATGGGCAAATAAATGTCTTTCTCTAGTAATTTTCATGATGAATTATGGGGTTACTAAAGTGTTATAATGTCTATAATTCACTTTTTTTTTTTTTTTTTTTAAATAGAGTCTTGCTTTGTGTCCCAGGCTAGAGTGCAGTGGTACAATCTTAGCTTACTGCAACCTCCACCTTCCAGCTTCAAGCAATTCTCCTGCCGCAGCCTCCATAGTAGCTGGGATTACAGAAGCATACCACCACGCCTGACTAATTTTTATATTTTTAGTAGAGACGGGGTTTCTCCATGTTGACAGGCTAGTCTCGAACTCCTGACTTCAGATGATCTGCCTGCCGCAGCCTCCCAAAGTGCTGGAATATAGGCATGAGCCACCACACCCGGCCTTATAATTCACTTTTAAATACTTTAGTGTAGGAAGTATGACAAATACATAAACCAGTTTGTATCCTTGCCCTTAGGGGCAATTAGTTAACATTTTAATTATTTTTAATAATTGAAAGAACTGACTCAGGTGTTCACACTCCAGTGTAACATATAACAACCTCATACAACACCTGCTGAATCTGCATCAGAGATGTTACTAACTAGCCTAAGGGATATCAGAAATAATTTTTTATTAATGAAATAAATAGAATTCAAGACCCATATATTGGGTAGAAATCATACACTGGCACTCTTCCTCCTGAAGAACAAGGTGTAAGAATTGTGGGCCCAGCAGTTGACAACTTTCAGGGCAGCACTTTGTGCTGGACTTTGCACCTAATCCAGCTAGAAGGCAGCTGAACTCTGACGTTAGAATATGGCTGAAACTGCCTGCCGTAGATCTTTCGTGCAAGTATTTGTCAGAGTACCTACAGGATAGAGAGCTGAAATTTCACCAAGCGTATAAGAACCAGTTCTACAACTATTTTTGTGCCGGCTTGCTAAAAAACATGCAACTGTGTGGCACATTTTGATCTGGGACTTGCTTTCATTATAGCAAGCCACCAGATAGAGGAGGTTATAAGGAGGTTAGTAGAGCTATCTTAGCTCTAATTGTTAGAAGTTTCCTGGCAATTATAAACTCTCCAATTGGCTTGGAAAGAGAAGTGTATTTCTAGGATCTTTCCATTCATTTTAAATACATGTAACATAATTATTTCCTAACTTTCTAAAAATAATTTAGTGCAAAAATAACCTTAAAAAACTACCTCTGAACAAGAAACAAAGATAAAAAGCTAAGTATTCTTCCCCTCCCCCCCTAAATCAAAGGAAAGGAGAAACTTACCTAAGATGTAAGAGTTTAGGGAAAGACAGAGATTGAGAGGCTCCAACTGTATGATCATACTGAGGTTCTGATCTAGAAAGTAAACACATTTGTTAATGAATTTATCACAACATAAAATTATACTTTTCCCAATATACGGAAATTTTTGCCTACAAAACAAATTCAAGAGCCTACTTGTATCTGCCTTATTCAACTCACTCTACTCATAGGAAAGGTAACTGATCAAAGACTTCTTTGGTTTTTCTGAATCTTTTAATAAATAACCAACTTCACTCTGAAAAGGTGTAATAAAATCTTTAATACATATAGAATGTCAGAGATTTTCACCCAACCTCTACATATAAGCTCTTCAAACATTGTCAACCAGCAATACAAATCATTACCTTAGAGTAATCACAGGGAGAGGTGGCAATGAGAGAAGTTTCTTGAACTGATGTGTACTTAAAACTTCTCCATCAAAGTTCACTTCCCACATCCTAGAGCCTGGGCGAGCACAAAATATGAGAGGTTGCTGGCCCCCAGAACATCTTCCAGGAAAGAAGCAAGCTCCATATTCCCCATCTCTTTCCTTGTTTCCGATTTTCCAAAACTTTTCTCTAATATACAGAAAAAAAGAGAAAAGTACATTTACTTACAAAAAAAAAAAATGTCAAAAACAGTGGCACTACAAATCAGCATGGACATAGTAACTCCACTCACAGTGCCTTCTCCTTCATTCATATTACCAATATACTGAAAAAAACAATAGAAAGGAAAGATCAAAATAGAGTTCTGGTTCTGATTTGCCATTAGCTATTTCTGTGATAGGAAGCAAATCATTTCATATTAGTACTCAGTTTATTACCCACAGAATAAGAGGCTCAGAATTAATGTGAAAGTCCCTTTCAAATCGAAAAGGTGAGTGCTACCAAACTATTTTGTACATTCTTGAATCCTACAATTGCTTCTAAAGTCACTTTGTAAAATGTTCTTTGGATACTTTATGGAAGCTACTAATCTACTTCTCCAACCCTGTCTCCAAGTCACTTCCTAACAACAAACACCCAATAAACTTACTCTTTCCTCAAAAACCCAGGTCCTTCTGAAACTCTGCACTGTGGGGCATTCTGTTCCCTTAGGATTACATGAGTTAGATATATAATAGAGCTTAGTACACTGCCTGGGAACATGGAAGGTGATAAGAATGAGGGAGATGTCTCTTCCTAAAAACTCCTGTTACTTACTCTTCATGATTTAGCTTCATCATTCCTCCTCATAAACTTTCTTTGATTCCCATATATGGAATTACATGCTTCCCATGCTTTGCCTTCATAGCACTTATGACATGATATATGGCAATTATGTCTATCTGAACAGTTGTTCATGACTTTTCAGGACAAAGGACACTTCTTATTCCCCTTTGAATTTCCAGTGTACAGCACAGTGTCAGGCCTACAAAATGCACTCAATACACTGTAGAGTTCCCTTAACTCAATCTCTTCTATTGAAGAGTGATCTAGTATGCTTTCTAGCATGAATTTACTAGATAACCTCAGAAAATTCAATAAATATTTCTGTACTTATTTGCTTCATGAATAAAATATAACATTTGCTTTAAGAACATAGGTGTAAGAGTGCTTTGAAATGTATACAGAGCAGTACAAGAAGTATTTGTTTTATCATTTATATTACTTATTTGGGAAATAAAATATATTTCTTGCTTATTTTATATCCCCTATGGTACCTAATATAGTGCTAAGGATCTAGAGGAATATAATAAATGTTTGCTGAGTGAAAAATGCAATCAATTCATTATCATTTGTATACTCATTAATCTTATTTTTTATTATTTTTCAAACAAACAATATGTCACAGGCACAAAGTTGAGAATTTTCACATATGCTACCTTAGTTAATCCTTAACATTAAATTTACATGAAGGAAATTCATATCTATCTCTTTGGCTAGTTGTTAGGAGTCCCGGCTTTAAAAATATATATATATTGGTTTTTGGGAGGGATAATAGGTTGAAACAAAAAGATTTTTTAACATAAGTATATATTTTATTATACTATGTCCCCAAAAACTGAATTCTAGCTAACAGAAAGTAGGCACATATAAACATGTTATTTTTACAGCAGGTTCTATGATACTGCCATCTAACTTCAGTTACAAAATAGGTACATGGGGGTTGATTATACAATTCTCTCTTATTTTGTGTAGGCTCAAATCTCTCTAAAACAAAATTTTAAGGGGAGATGGTCCTGAGAAATACAACAGCTGCGAGATCCCATGAAAAAAAGAAATAGCCAGTGAAAATTTCCTTGCAGCGAGAATGGCTGAGAATTTTGGCACAGTGATGCATAATATTCACTTTCAGCTGTTTGCTATTCTGCTCTGGTATTTCACGGCTACCTCTAATGCACTCCTTTGCCATTCACTGGATCTCTGGCTCTACCCTTGAGATTCTGATGAAACACTTATCTTCATAAAGCTCTTAATTATTCATCTGATTTTACCCTTTAGTAAAATTCTATTAAAACAAAACAAATTTTTAAAACCACAAAACTCAAAGAAGCCTTCCTGCTTCCCCCTATAAAAACAGGCCTTTGGCCTTATCTCATGGTGCTTAGAATATGCCTCACAGCAGCAGGCTCAAGGAATACTTGTCTTAGTCACCTACTGGACTGTCTTAGACTCCTCTACCACCTCTCTGCTCTCTAACATCAGCTTGCATACAACTGGTTCCTTAACATCCGTGTAGCCAAGGGCAGCGGTTCATGCCTGTAATCCCAGCACTTTGGGAGGCTGAGGCAGGGAGATCGCTTGAGCCCAGGAGTTCAAGACCAGCCTGGGTAACATGACAAAACCCAGTCTCTAAATAAAATACAAAAAATTAGCAGAGCATGGTGGCATGTGCCTGTAGACACAGCTACTTGGGAGGCTGAGGTAGGAGGATCACTTGAGCCGGGGAGGTCGAGGCTGCAGTTAGCCATGATCACACCACTACACTCCAGCCTGGGTAACAGAGTGAGACCGTATCAAAAAAAAAAAAAAAAAAAGGAAAAAAAATCTGTGTAACTGATTGATGGGGCTTGGGGTAGACAACTTCTAAGTTCCTTCCAGTTCTAAAATTCTGCACTTCTGATGAGCAACTGTTGGTCAATATACCTTTCAGTGTCACACAAGAAGGATCGAGTAAGTGAAGATATAAGTAGCCTTCCATCCAAATAATCTAACTGTACAACACAGGAGTCAACTGTTGTTATTGTCTGAACAGGAAACATCACAAAAGCAGCAGCTGCCTAAAAGCAATGTGAGAAACAAAATAAAGTTTATTTAATCATAACATACACATGTAATCTCTTTCTCTTTACCTTATAAATGAAAATAACTTGAATAACAAAATAAAATTTTCAAATAGGCTAAAATTTAATTTGCTTGTAAGAATATCAAAGTTTCACTCACTTAAGTTGGTACCTAACTGCAGAAGAAAATTCTTAAGGCTCTGTTTGTGATTATCTAATCTTAGAGGTGAGAATGAAAAAGATGAAGCAAGCTTTAGAACATGTTAGTCAGGCATGGTAGCACACACCTATAATCCCAACTACTTGGGAGGCTGAGGCAGAAGGATTGCTTGAGCTTAGGAGCTGAAAGCTGCAGTGAGCTAAGATTGCGCTACTACATTTCAGCCTGGGCAACAGAGGAAAAACCTGTCTCTAAATAAATAAAGTTTTGGAGTATGTGAAAGAATTTTTCGCCTGTAGATAGTACTTCTCCCTTTGAGAAAAAGATAAAATAAGTCTACTACCTATAGGGTTTCAATTATATTTTAGATCCAAAAGATATTAAGAATCAATTGCTAACTTTGATAGGTCATGATGGCAAAATTAGAAAAATGTTTTGTTATGTTCATTAAAATAATTTAGCCAATAGCCAGGGGCAGTGGCTCATGCCTGTAATCCCAGCACTTTGGGAGGGCAAAGTGAGTAGACTGCTTGAGCCCAGGAGTTCCAGACCACTCTGGGAAACATGGCAAAACCCTATCTACAAAAAATTTTTACAAATTAGCCAGGCATGGTGGTGCATGCCAGTGGTCCCAGCTACTCAAGAGTTTTGAGGTGGGAGGATTTGAGCCTGGGTGATCAAGGCTGCAGTGAGCCATGATCTCACCACTGTACTTCAGCCTGAGTGACAAAGCAAGACCCTGTCTCAAAATAAATAAAATATAAAATAAAAGTAATTTAGCCAATAGTAGTTAGATCCCTTCTTTTCTGCCAGAATCCTAAACAGAAATAAGCCAATGAGAGACAAAAATCCCTCTACTTGTGATGTAATGGCCTTGGAGGAGTGGGACAATGAGAAGCTGGTCTGCTCTGTCTTAATGACAGACTGGAGCATTCTGTTAGGGTAACCTGAGTCTCAACCCTTCTACTCAGCAATAACTGCAACAGGAAGCCTGAGGACCTGCACAGCAGGGCAAAGTCAGAAGGTGCCTTCAAGATTCCATTCAAAATAAGTTATAGCCATCCTGATAAAAAAAATATTCCTAGACCTAAGAGTTTCTTCTACATAAGAAGCAGAGAAGATCAGGAGCCTGGGCAATTGGTGTCATTTCTATGTTTGCCGTTTTATTCACACCAATAATAAATAGATATCTTTTCTTTTTTAATAGCCTTATACTAAAGAATGCTTTGCTGAAATGAGCCATGCAGGTGAATCAGGAAGAAATGCAATAGATAACATGCAAAGTACTGAAGTTAGCTCACAAAAGCCATTCTGCAACAGTATTGAGCTAAAACAGGCCACCATATGTACTATATATACAACAGGTCTCCTCAAAAATCTCCAACTCTGGACTCTGGATTAGTCTCCCAAGAAATACAGTAGATAAAATCACATTCTTTAATTGGAAGTTTTATAAGACAACACCTTGTATCTCACTACATACACAAAGAACAGGATTGCTTCTCACCTTTGCTTGTTTAGAAGTATTGAGTTTGATGGCAGAAACCTTCCCAGCATGATCACCTACAAAAACTCTAAGGATAGCTGTATCCCAACAGAGTGCTGTGACTTTTCGGCCTTTGTGTTCTGAAGACACATAAATTTGTTCTGGTTTCCCACGACGCTCTTGATTTAATTCCCAAACAATTACAAGACCTTGACTGCAAGAGTTGAGTCACAGAGGCAAATTTTTGGTAATAGTGAAAAAGGTACAACTTAATTGCATCGCAGTATCAACTATATTAAATACATACGCAACTCTTGTTCTTCAGAAAAGAGGAAGTATTATAAAAAGTCAAGGTACTAATTTCCTTGCTTTAGTCACCAAACCAGTTTAATAGGAGAAGTTAAATGATCTAAATTATCTCTGTTCCCTTTCTCTTTTAAGGTCTTTGAAATGTTGTAACTTCAAATTAGCATCCTCTACAAACACTAGGATGACCAACTGTTCATTCTGGTTTGCTACGTACTGAAAGGTTTCCTAAGGAACAGGAGTTTCAGTGTTAAAACTGGGACAATCCTAGGCAAACCAAGATGGTTTGTCACCCTAACAAACACATATTAAAAATGCATTTGAAAAAGGACAGATAGTTTTAAAACAGATTCTTACCTGGTAGCTACAGCAACATAATCATCATCATGTAAACAACAGGCGATTTGAGAAATTGCACCTTCCTAGGGCACAAAATAAAACACATTTTTAAATCTCAAGTTTCAATTTTTTTTGACCATTGTCTCAATCTATTACCTTGGCTGGGGTACAATGGTGCAATCTCAGCTCACTGCAACCTCCACTTCCTGGATTCAAGCAATTCCCCTGCCTCAGCCTTCCAAGTAGCTGGGATTGCAGGTGCCCGCCACCAAGCCCAGCTAAATTTTGTATTTTTAATAAAGATGGGGTTTCACCATGTTGGCCAGGCTGGTCTTGAACTCCTGACCTTAGGTAATCCACCCACCTTGGCCTCCTAAAGTGCTGGGATTATAGGCATTAGCCACCCTGCCCAGCCAAGTTTTACATTCTTTTATTCCAAATGATTATTTATATTGGAGAAATTTGCATGTATGAAAGACTCCAAATGGTATATAACAGAGCTGCCCTTCATCTTACCCTGTGTGAAAGAAAAAGCCTGTGCTTCCAGCCTTCTTTCTGAATGAGATGGAGTCCTCCTCCGGAACTGCCCAAAGCCAACCATTTCCGTGACACGGCTATGCTTGTGCACTAAAAATGTGAAGAGAAGTGTGAGATAAGCACAGCTACTTAACCAAATAGACTATCCACTGGAAATAAACACTGAAGATTTATGCATCAGGCTCGTTCCCTCACTTTACCCTATACCCAAATGGATACAACATGACACTTATTCTCTAATTCTAGAATAGTAAAAAATACTGATGAAAGAACATTTTGTTTTTAAACTTCTAAATGAATCTCAAAAGGCTGAAAAGGCTCCATTGTATGAGTAATTTTCCCTTGGCAAAAGCTGGCTGTTAGACTGTTCATATTTTGTGTAATTTGGCTAGGTCATTCCAATGATGACTACAACAATGGAAGACCAAGGAAGTTACGAGAAGATAAAGCAACCACATTAATCATTCATCCATTTAAATCATTTCCAGTCTGCACAAACACCACAAAACATTCACAAGTCTTAAGGTAGGTGAGACTCTATCAGAGAAAGCAGTGGCCATGCTGCACCCAATACCCTGTGGCAGAAGTTATTAGTCAGTTAAGAGACATTCCCAATCCTCTTCAATTTTGTTGCTTTTTACTACAGAAGTTGGAAAACCTAAAAGGGTTTGTTATGTAACTCAATTCTAGCTAGTAAGACCAAGGCTGCTGAGGGCTTCTCAGGAAGGGAAGCTTTACCTTCCCAGATAAAAGGCAGAGCCTATGGAAAGTCTTTGCCCTTTGCCCCCACTTCCTTGACATGTTAATGAGAACAGCAAGACTGGAGAGGAGACACATATTACAAATGCAACTAAAAGCTAACATATATACGTATGGTAGAACAGGAAAAATGGGAGCCACTTATATCAATGGGCCACTACACTAAACCCAGACCACTAATCTCCTATGAGATTATAAACATCTTTACCACTTAAGCTCCTACTAGTATGTTATACCATACTGTAACTTGCAGCTGAAAAAATGTCTAGCTGATATCAAGCCTCAAAATTGCTACTCATATTACTTTGCCTATCACTTCCTATTTTCCCTTTCCTCACATGCTAGTACTTTAGGGCAGTAGCAAAAGTATGAAAATGAAATTATTTTGGTACTAGTTATGAAACTTTGGTTCTTACCATGTCATTCCTGAGTTTAATCAAAATAACTCAAGAGTTTGAAGGAAGCACATAGTTCTTTGAATTCCAAGGACAATCAAAACACATAGTTATTGAGAAAAGAAAAATCGCTCAGGGCAGTCTGAGCTATGTGAAATATGCAGGCCGAGAGAGAAATGAATATGAGCTATCAGTCATGACCCTACTCTCTGCACCCAGGCCTGGGGGCAACTGTTTAAAGTTTTGTCCTTGACTAGCTTCCTCACCTGTTATCTTCATGTCACTGAAATCTGTGACTCAAAGATGTCACAGAGATGCACAAAGATGTATAGCCAACCAATAGTTTTTGTTATTTTGATATAAATTGTTGGTAAACAACTCAGAATCTGCCTCTTCTTTTCCTTTAAAAATCCACTTGGGCCGGACAAGGTGGCTCACGCCTAATCCCAACACTTTGGGAGGCCAGAAGTTTGAGACCAGCCTGGGCAAATAGAGTAAGATCCCATCCCTAATTTAAAAAATTTTATTTTTAAAAATGCCAACCAGGCACAGTGGCTCACGCCTATAATCCCAGCACTTTGGGAGGCCAAGGTGGAAGGACTGCTCGAGCCCAGGAGTTTGCAACCAGCCAGTACAAAAAAAAAAAAAAAAAAAATACAAAAATTAGCTGGGCCATCTAGTGTGGTACATGCCTGTAGTCCCAGCTACTTTGAGGGGCTGGGGCAGGAAGACTGCCTGATGCCAGTTCAAAGCTGCAGTGCACTGCAGTGTGCTATGGCTCAGCTATGAAACCTGTGAATAGCCAGCCACTGCACTCCAGCTTGAGCAACATAGTAAGACCCTCCCACTCCCCCGCATCTCAAAAAATAATCCACCCAGCACTTCGGGAGGTCAAGACAGATGGATTACTCAAGGCCAGGTATTTGAGACCAGCTTGGCCAACATGGCAAAACCCCATCTCTACTAAAACGTAAAAATTGGCCAGGTATGGTGGTAGACATCTGTAATCCCAGCCTCTTCAGTGGCTGAGGCACAAGAATCGCTTGAACCCGGGAGGCAGAGTTTGCAGAGAGCTGAGATGGTGTCACTGAACTCCACCCTGAGCAACAGAGAAAGACTCATCTCAAAAAAGAAAAAAAAAATCCACTTGCTGCTAATCCAAGTGTATTATTCAAACCAACTTGTATCTATGTTGCCAGGTTGTAATCCTCAAGCTTGGCCCTAATAAACTATTTATATTATTTTTGCCTTTGCCTCAGTTTTGCTTTTCAGTCTTTTTTACTCCTTTTGAGATTGGGTCTCACCGTCACCCAGGCTGGAATGTGTGGAGCGATCACAGCTCAATACAGCCTCAATCTTCCTGGCTCAAGCAATCCTCCCAATTCACCTTCTCAGTAGCTGGGACCACAGTCCCCCACCACCATATCCAGCTAATTTTTTGTTGTTTTTTTTTTTTGTTTTTTGCTTTTTGAGATAAGAGTCTCGCTCAGTTGCCAGGCTGGAGTGCAGTGGTGCGATCTTGGCTCACTGCAACCTCCACCTCCTGGGTTCAAGCGATTCTCCTGCCTCAGCCTCTGAGTAGCTGGGACTATAGGCATGCACCACCACATCCAGCTAATATTTCATTTTTAGTGGAGATGAGATTTCACCATGTTGGCCAGGATGGTCTTCATCTTTTGACCTAGTGATCCACCCATCTCGGCCTAATTTTTCTATTTTTTGTAAAGATGGGGTTTTGCCATGTTGCCCAAGCTGATTTGAAACTCCTGAGCTCAAGCAATCCTCCCATTTCCACCTCCTAAGTTGCTGGGATTACAGGCTTGAGCCACCAAGCCAGGGCACTTGCCTCGGCTTCTTCCTTTTAGGTCGACATTGTGCCCAGAGCTAACTAACTTTGGCTTTGCTCCCTAAAATGAGTTATATCAGATTTCCTGTTTTGGAATGACCTTAGTATAACTGCAGTGGTTCATGTTATTCAAAATGTAATGGGGTTGCAGGGCTCAGCAACCAATACCCCAAAATATGGAGTTTTGACATGCTGACAGTCCTAAGAAGCTGCCTCAAAATCAAAGTCCCTTTAACCCTGTCTTGTTATCACCCCTCCACCAAGCGCAGAGAGGGACTCTCTCCAGAGGAATTTCCTTATCTGACCAAGAAAGCTTCTCTCCAAAAGGGGCCAGGCCCAGTGGCTCACGCTTGTAATCCCAGTAGTTTGGGAGGAAGCAGGAGGATTGTTTGAGGCCAGGTGTTTGAGATGTGCCTGGCCAAATCATGGCTAAACTCCGTCTCTACTAAAAACACAAAAATTAGCAGGGCATGGCAGCAGGTGCCTGTAATCCCAGCTACTCAGGAGCCTGAGGCACAAGACTCATTTGAACCCAGGAAGTGGAGGCTGCAGTGAGCCAAGATTGTGCCACTGCACTCCAGCCTGGGCAATGGACTCTGTTTCAAAAAAAGAAAAGAAAAAGAAAAAGAAAGGAAAAGAAAGAAGAAAAGAGAAAGAAAGCTTCTTTTCAAAAGAAATGCAATTGTCCAAAACCCTTTCCCTAGGGATCTCATCAAATAACCAAGAAACATCAACCATTAGAGAAGAGACTGGGAGTCTTCATCATGCTCAGATAGACTTTTCATTTATATTCCTGAGGGCAGCTCCAAAAGATTATCTGGGGGATTTTACCTGCATAAATCAGATTGTTCCTGTGCAACTCCATCCCTCATTTTCCCATGTCTGCCTCCCCCTTGCTACATCTATTCATTTCCCTAATGATTTATTGCCACTCAAAACAATCGTCTACATTCTCCATATCCCCACTTCTCTATGAAAAAGGGTACACAGGGCCGGGCATGGTGGCTCACTCCTGTCATCCCAGTGTTTGGGGGAGACCAAGGCACAGGATTGCTTGAGGCCAGGAGTTCGATGCTACCATGAGTTATGGTCTCACGATTGTACTCTAGCCTGGGCAACATAGCAAGACCCTATCTCTACAAAAACTTTTTTAAAATTAGCCTGGCATGGTATCAACTGTGTTTAGTCATAGCTACTCAGAAGGATGAGGTAGGAGGATTGCTTGAACCCAGGAGTTTGAGGTTACAGTGAGCTATGATCTTCCCACTGCACTCGGGCCTGGGCAATAGAAAGAACCTGTTTCAAAAGAAAACAAAAAGAAAGAAAAGAAGATTTTACATGCCTTTTTTCCTACTAAATCTTACTTTTATTAGTTGATTTTCAGCAAACCTTCACAGGGTGAAGAGACCCTTTTCTCTTGGTCTTTGTGAGATATACTCATTTATACCATTTTCTTTTTTTTTGAGACAGAGTCTCATTCTGTCACCAGGCGCCAGGCTGCAGTGCAGTGGCACAATCTCGGCTCACTGCAACCTCTGCCTCCCAGGTTCAGGCAATTCTCCTTCCTCAGCCTCCCGAGTAGCTGGAACTACAGGTGCGCACCACCATGCCCAGCTAATTTTTTTGGATTTTTTAGTAGAGACAGGGTTTCACCATGTTGGCCTGGATGGTCTCAATCTCTTGACCTCGTGATCCGTCCGCCTTGGCTTCCCAAGGTGCTGGGATTACAGGTGTGAGCCACCACACCTGGCCTACCACTTTATACTCAATCAAATACATTACTTTCTGAGAGAAGACAGCAAAACACTTATGGGGAAAAACGAAGCAAGTCAGCATCACAGTTTCTGGGGAGGTAAATTAGAATTCAAAAGATAGCTCAAAAATAAATCAAAAAAGAGCTATGAAAATGTTACTGCTATATAAAGTGTCAAGCTAAAAGAAGATGGTTGAGGACAAATTAACAACAAGTTTATTTGGGCCAAGGTTGAGGACTGCAGCCTAGGACACACTTCGAAGTTGCCTTGGGGAATACTCTGGAAAACAAGAAACTCGAGTTTTCAAAAGAGGCTGTTTGTCAGGAATTCTCATTGGTTTACAGAAATAATACTGACTAGTGATTGGCTATACACTTTTGAACTATAAGGGATACTGCATTTTATCACTGGTTGGCATCAGTTAGCCTAGTGCCCACATAATAGCAAGTAGCTTCAAGAGGTAATTATTTAGTTCAAGCAAGGGTAATATGAGACTGCTGCTTCACTCCAATGCTTCTCTGGGCCTGATAATTTTTGTTTTTTTTTTTTTTTTGAAACAGGGTCTCACTCTTGCCCAGGCTAAAGTGCAGTGGCATGACCTCAACTCACGCAAGTCCACCTCCCGGGTTCAAGTGATTCTTGTGCCTCAGCCTCCCAAGTAGCTGGGAATACAGGCATGTGCCACCTTGCCTGGCTAAGTTTTGTATTTTTAGCAGAGACGGAGTTCTGCCTTGTGGGCCAGGCTGGTCTTAAACTACTGGCTTCAAATAATCTGCCCACCTTGGCCTCCCAAAGTGCTGGGATTACAGGCATGAGCCCCATTCCCAGCCTGGGCCTGATGATTTAAAGGGGCTCACATTCCTCAGATAAGAAGTTTATTTTCTTCTTTTTTTTCCCCACAAAATTATGACTAGGACAGGTAAGAACACCCAATATTCCACAAAACATAAGGAACTAGAGGGTAGGGGCACATTTAACAGAGAGCACATGAAAATGAAACTGATACAAGGATCAAGAAATTCACCTTTAGACGACTGGAGTCCAGCCGCAGGGCTGAGAGTAACGGATCCAGAGACTCAAACTCTGCGAGAACATGGCTGTAGGACTCTGGTATCACTGGCACAAAAGTCATTTAGCCAGAAAGCTGAAACTTGTTGAATGATAGGTACAGTATTCCTCACCTGAATAAAATCCACAAAAATATAATTTAAGAAGCCCACCATTCATTTAACATGCGTTTACCAAATATGTGGGAAACATAGGGAAACATGAGAAAGTTCCCACTATACAGGTGCTTAGAAAGAAAACACATACAGGTAACATTGTATACCACAGTATGTTTACATTGTGTCATTTCCTGACTCAAACTCCCACAGTGTCAGATAGGGATTCTCAAGGCCCTCCATAATCCTATCCTCCAGTGTTATCTAACAGTGTGAGTAGGCAAAATAGGCAGAGTAGGATTTAGGAAAATTGGCCTATGTCCTCTGAGGCAAAACAGCAACCCTGCTGCTGCATTTCTATGAGTAGTAAATCTTCTGTCTTTAGGAGTCTCTCGTTAAAATGCAATCTTCTGTAAAGGCCTTAACTTATTAACTTATCAGCAAACTGTACATTTATCAGCTAACAATTTAATAGTTCTTAATAGGAATCGGCCACTAGACCTCTCTCCAACCTAGCAGAAAACTTCCTATAGAAAGTGGTACTGATGCTGACTAGGCTTTTTTTTTTTTTTTTTTTNTTTTTAAGACGGAGTCTCATTTTGTTACTCAGGCTGCGGTGCAATGGTATGATCTCAGCTCACTACAACCTCCACTTCCCAGGTTCAAGTGATTCTCCTGCCTCGGCCACCCAAGTAGCTGGGATTACAGGTGCATGCCACTACACCTGACTAATTTTTCCTACTTTTAGTAGAAATGGGGCTTCACCATCTTGGCCAGAATGGTCTTGAACTCCTGACCTCCTGATCCACACACCTCACCCTCCCAAAGTGCAGGGATTATAGGCGTGAGCCACTGGGCGCAGCTGACTGGGCTTTTATCTCAAGGAAAACAGAAAGGGTAGCAGGTAGGGCAGCAATAAGCAAATATATAAAGAAGAAAAATGCAGAATATACTAGAAGAACACAAGTTTAGTCTGGTTGAAACACAGGATACAAGCAATGGAATAATGAAAGAAAAATCTGTAATCATAATTTGGGCCAACGTTACAAAATACTTTGAATTTTTCAAACCAAAGAATCTGAACTTAATTTGGCAGGGAACAGAAAGGAATTAAAGAATTTGGTGTTGGGAGGTCACATAATTTCTGTACTGTGGGTAGCCAGACTGGAAAACAAAGACTTGAGAAAGGGGGTGGGTGGTATGAAAATAAGAATAAAACATTTCAATTACTCATAAGTCTGGTGGAAAAGGAGAAAACCTCTCTTAACTTCATCAATGGGGAGATTCTTAAACAGATTTAGCTAGTTGCTAAAAGTAGAGTCTAGAACAAAAGGGACTGAAGATTCAAGAAAAAGATAAAACCATGGTACAGGATCCAAAAGGGATGGAAAGGAATGATAATATTATAGTGTCTCTTCTACTTGTGATCTTGAAACAAAGAAACTCCGAAGTAGATAGGTCATTTTGCCTTAATCTCTATGAAAACAGAAAGTCCTGGAAGTTATTATACAATGGTGGGGAGGAGGACACACCTAGTTAAGTTCTACTTAAAAAAAAAAAAAAAAAGAATTTAACAGAGATAAATAAAAACAGCATAAGCAATGCCAATTCTCAGAGAAGCTGCTGGATGACAGTGTTAAACCAACTAGAACTTTATACATTTATGTTTACTCTCCCTGAAATGACTGCTTCCCTTCCAGGTCTTCTTATCCAAACATACCCAGCTTTCAAGATCCCACATGAGCCCTGCTTCCTAGAATTCTCAAGGTGGAAAAAGACTTATAGATAATTCAGTGAACATGTCCACCTAATTCAGAAATTAGTTTTGCCCTAGATCCCTGGACATTTTCAACAATAGAAAGAAAGCACACTGTTATGAAGCTGCCAATTCTACTCCTCCACAGGGCTCACTACTGTTACAAGGTTCTTTTTAATACTGTGCAGAAGCCTGATCACTTAGAGCTCTACCATTATTCCTAATTGTATGTAGCTTCTACAGTTGAAGGAAACAAGCTGTCTCTTTCCAAAACAATCCTTCAGTATTTGAAAAGCATTATTAGGTCTTCTAAAAATTTAACATTCCTGGTTCCACCATCACTCCTGACATGACATTTTCCAACCATGTCTCTGTTTCAGTCAACCTTCTACAGAGGCACTTTTGTTTGCCTAAAAATGAGGTGCCTCGAACTCAGCATAATACTCCTTAAGTAGTTGGATAAGCCCAGAATAGAGTAGAAACACTAACTTCCTAGATCTAGACACTAAGTTTCTATACTACAGCCTAAAAGAGTATTAGCTGTGTTTAAGTGGCCATGTCACACTACTGATTCAACAGAGCAAGTAGTCAACTAAAACCCAAAGAAATTGTTTACATAAATAAAATCTTCTTAGCCAGTAGCTAAGCAAATTGAAAGCTGCTATTAATCAAATGCAACGATGGATATAAAAAGTACCTAGAAATGTACAAACTCGGTATAAACAGGAACAGCAGAATGCTGACAATTGTTCAAGTTGGGTTAAGTGTACCTGAGGGGTCATTTTACTATCCTACCTTTGTCTACATTTGTAATTTTCCATAATGAAGTTTTAAAGGTATATACTTAAAATTGTACAAATCTTCAATAGCTCCACTTCTTTAAAATCTGTTATCTCGTCCCTATTTCTTTTTCCAGCCTTATTTCCCATCTTAACCTCTCTCCTATTCTCCAACTACATTGGACTCAACTCTTTTTTTTCTCTTTCATTCTATAAATTTGCTGTGCCTCCATGGTTTAATATACGCTGTTTATGGAATCTTCCCCCATTTACCAAAACCCTAACTTTCTGCAAAGCTGAGTTTAAACGTCACTTCTGTGAGGTCACTCTACCAAAAACTAAGAACATAGAAGTTGGCGACAAATGCTTAACCAAAGTAAATGAAACAACTTCTGTGAGAGCTCATAAATGGTAGAGCTGAGATAAGAATACATGTCTCCTGAATCCAAATCTCATCATCTTTCTATTATCGTAAAACAGTAGTGTTTGCTGCCCACACATCAAATGCAAATATGTTCTTTTGCCCCAGTAGGTGCGTGGAAGAAAGAAGAGGAGAAAGAAATAAGACAGAGAGCAAAAATAGAAGAAATGAGAATGGGAAGTTGCAGATTCCCTCATTTTCACAAAGGGAAGTTCTACACAAGAAGAAATGATCAGAAAACAACTCTCCGCCCCAGACAGACAAATGGCGACCGACTCATTCATACATTCATTCAACGGTCTGAGTGCCTACTATGTTCCAGGCACTGAACACACCGCTGGAGACACATGGATGAACAAAACACAACCCTTGGCCACAAAAAGCTCCTTGCCTAGTGGAACGACTACCTTTTTAACAGCAGTAGCCTTAATATCTTGAGATCTCGAGAGGAGACCCACTAACCAATTTTCAAAGCCAGGCTCACAGACTAGCAGCCCGGAGGTCCCAGATCCACCACATCCAGGCCAGTACCTCGCAGGTCTCAGTGGATCTTGTCTCCCGGCTTAGCACCAGGGAACTCACCATGCACTAACAGCGGAACGTGAACTTCAGTCTCCAGACTCTCCTCCCGTTCCCCCCTTCCTTGCTGACGTCATCCAGGAGAGCCGCGGACCTGGGGACAACGCTACTAACGGCACTTCCTTGTCACGTGACGAGTCACGCCCCTCCTTGCGCGTCGTCCCTCCCCCTCAGGCCGCGGTCGAAATTACGCTGTCTACGGCCTGCAGGCGGAGGGCCGTTGCCGGCTGAAGACACGGCGCCGACTGGAACCGGAGGAGCTCTAGGCCAAATGGTTGGGTCAGTCAGGATCCCAGGACCCTTCACCGCTTGAGACCGGAGAGAGGAAACGAAACAGGCGGGAACCCGTGGGGGAGGGAGGGAACTAGCGGAAGGTGTCATGGCGGCCGCGCTCTTGAGTCACGTGCCCAAGGGCCCGCCTTGGTATTTCCGGTCACGTGCCCTCAGACTCCGCAGCCAGCGATGGAGGCGAGACCCCCCAGTAACAGAGGCGGTGGCAACTGCTGCGGCCACTGGGTTTCAGCCTCTTCCGGGCAGCGGCTTTAAGAAGCTCAGCGGAACTCGACTGGACCCAACACAGTTAGTTACTTCCTGCCTAGAGTTGTAGCTTCCACCTGGTAAGTTTAGACCGAAGAATGCGGGCGGGTGGGTGGGCGGGTGAGGAGCTGACAGGCCCGGGGCCGCAAAACGGCGTGGATTCTACCCCTTTTCCCAGCGTCCCTGTCGCCGTCGTCACAACGCCCAAGCCTACCGTCTTGTTTGCCCTTACCCCGAGACGAGGAAGTGGCGACCCCTAATCTACTTGCCTAAAGGAAGCCGGCTCATCCAGTGAGAGCCGGGACTTGAAGGTTTACCCAAAGCCAGGATCATATTTGGCTTATGAGAATGAAGTGGAGGCCTCTTCCAGACAGAGAAGCCCTTCCCGTTGGGAAATGTGCTGCTGAGTCTGGGATTCTGTAAGAGACAAGCTCTCACTTTGGTATCAGCACGCACCTTTTGCTTCCACCTGTCAGTCTTAAACTCTCAACGTGTGCCAGTCCACACACTCCTAGTTTTTGGTCATGCCCAATTTGATTGTCATGTGATGATGAAAAACGTACCAGCACCTGGATGTACGTAATTTTTTGTTAATCGCCCAGTGTTCTCAAAAGCTAAATTAAATAAGGTGGTGACTTTTTTTTTTTTTTTTTA
>NW_016107354.1:8066228-8070570 GCF_001604975.1 Cebus imitator
GGAGTGCAATGGCGTGATCTCGTCTCACTGCAACCTCCTCCTCAGTTCAAGCGCTTCTGCCTCAGCCTCCCAAGTGGCTGGGCCCACAGGCGCATGCCACTATGCCTGGCTAATTTTCATATTTTTAGTAGAGATGGGGTTTCACCATTTTAGCCAGGCCACTCAGCTGACTTTTAGCAGTGCAGCAGATTGATAAATTTGAGTCTCTCCTAGGTGATATTAAATGCACATTGCAGTACAAATGTGAAAAAAAAAAAAACTAAATCACCACTCAGTTGTGAATGCTTCCAGTGTACTGCCCTCAAGGCTTGTAACCTCTCCCTGCTGGTACTGTGTGTCCTGCCCTCTGATAACCTGCTTCTCTGTGCTATTTTATTCCCTACTATCAAAATGTTGTTTGGTACACCTTGAGCTTTCCTAGCATTTTGGCCACCTTTTATCTCTGTCTTATGGATACAGCTGATAGAGGTAACTTTGTGCCCTTCTTTCTCTTTCCTGCCTTCATTGTGGCAGTCTCAGGCCTTGATCTAGTGGTTCCTCTTTTCACCACTTTAATTACCAACTGATTACTCGTCTCTCAATTTTGGTAATGCACTCTTGTCAGCATGCAGTATTTATTAGTGGATATGAGCATATTTTCCTTTTTCATGCACCTCTGTCGAACTTTCCTCCTCCTGCCTCTTCCCTGCACTGCTGTAAAAGGTACTAGTGCTCAGTCCTAAAATTACCACAGCAGTTATTCTCCTTAATATCTTCCTTGTCTTTGAAATTATCCTTAAAACAGTACATTTTGGTCACTCTTACATGCTTCTAAAGTTATTCCCTGTAATGCTGAATTGTTAAAACACTTTTCAATTGCTTGATGGTGAGTGGCATTCCAAATCTCCATTTTTGTATGCTGGCAAATATAACAGTGCTCTCTAGTAATCCTCGTTTCAGAGAATAATTTCTCTTTCACTTGTTTCCCCCATTTATCTCTTGCACGTTGGAAAAGGGGATGTAGGTAATGGATATGCAGAGGTGCAGTAATTTAGAGATTTGTATTCAACCAGTTCAAATTCTTCCCTATCACTGTTTCTTTTTAAGGGCAAGATCCAGTTATTAGAATCTGTATGAGAAATGGTACATTGATCTGTGAATTGAGAGCTATAGGGCTTACTGGAGTTTAGGTAAGGATGTATACGCAAAGATTTCTTATTATGTCTTACCAAGGGATTGTATTCTTTTAACAACAAGATCTTAATGATGTCATTGATATTTCTTGGACTCTTACTATAGGCCAAACACTATATTACTTGGGTGCTAATATTACAGAGAACCCAACATATATGGCCTCTCTCCTCCCTTTTGAAGCTTGCAATCTGTCAGGGGATGTATACATTAAAAGAATTACATTAAAAATTATTTTGTAGGCCGGGCGCGGTGGCTCAAGCCTGTAATCCCAGCACTTTGGGAGGCCGAGGCGGGTGGATCACGAGGTCAAGAGATCGAGACCATCCTGGTCAACATGGTGAAACCCCGTCTCTACTAAAAATACAAAAAATTAGCTGGGCATGGTGGCACGTGCCTGTAATCCCAGCTACTCAGGAGGCTGAGGCAGGAGACTTGCCTGAACCCAGGAGACGGAGGTTGCGGTGAGCCGAGATCACGCCATTGCACTCCAGCCTGGGTAACAAGAGCGAGACTCCGTCTCAAAAAAATAAATAACATATTTACTAAAACATGGCCGGGCACGGTGGCTCACGCCTGTAATCCCAGCACTTTGGGAGGCTGAAGGGGGCAGATCACCTGAGGTCAGGAGTTCGAGACCAGCCTGGTCAACATGGTGAAACCCCGTCTCTACTAAAAATACAAAAAATTAGCTGGGCATGGTGGCACGTGCCTGTAATCCCAGCTACTCAGGAGGCTGAGGCAGGAGACTTGCCTGAACCCAGGAGGCGGAGGTTGCGGTGAGCCGAGATCACGCCATTGCACTCCAGCCTGGGTAACAAGAGCGAGACTCCGACTAAAAAAAAAAAAAAAATTATTTTGTAGTAAGTGCCATGAAGAAAATAATAGGAGACTTCAGCTGGTAACTTTGAAGCTTAGCATAGACTGAAAAAAAAAATGAGCAAAAGTCAGTTAATGGGAAAGGAAGAGAATGTACAAAGGCTCAGAGCAAGGCATATGAAATTAGATTAAGACAAATACATTTTTAACTGCAAATAATGCCTTTACTAGAGATCTTGCTACTTAAAGAAGTCTTATAACAGACTACTTCATAAAATCGTCTTCTAAGTAAAGCTAGGTCTTCATTGACCTGATCTGTTTAAATGTAACCTACACCAATAACTTTCATAAATTTCTATGGCTGTTAGAGAGTTCTACTGGGAAGAAGTGTTTGCCACTCATGCACTCAAGAAAAAGCTGGAAATCACAGAAGGCACGGTAAGATAACGCCAGGGATTCTATTAAATCTGATTCTGAATTCAGTGATTCTGAAATTGGTCTTGAACTATTAACAGAGGTACTACAGATGACTAGGAAAATTTACCAAGCAAATTAGCTCTGAGACAATTAAACTCCCTATAAATGAATTTTGATATGAATGGTTTTACATGTTATGTATAAGTGTCTGTGGCTGGGCATGGTGGCTCACGCCTGTAATCCCAGCACTTTGGGAGGCTGAAGGGGGCAGATCACCTGAGGTCAGGAGTTCGAGACCAGCCTGGCCAACATGGTGAAACCCCGTCTCTACTAAAAATACAAAAAATTAGCTGGGCATGGTGGCACGTGCCTGTAATCCCAGCTACTCAGGAGGCTGAGGCAGGAGACTTGCCTGAACCCAGGAGACGGAGGTTGCGGTGAGCCGAGATCACGCCATTGCACTCCAGCCTGGGTAACAAGAGCGAGACTCCGTCTCAAAAAAAAAAAAAAAATTATTTTGTAGTAAGTGCCATGAAGAAAATAATAGGAGACTTCAGCTGGTAACTTTGAAGCTTAGCATAGACTGAAAAAAAAAATGAGCAAAAGTCAGTTAATGGGAAAGGAAGAGAATGTACAAAGGCTCAGAGCAAGGCATATGAAATTAGATTAAGACAAATACATTTTTAACTGCAAATAATGCCTTTACTAGAGATCTTGCTACTTAAAGAAGTCTTATAACAGACTACTTCATAAAATCGTCTTCTAAGTAAAGCTAGGTCTTCATTGACCTGATCTGTTTAAATGTAACCTACACCAATAACTTTCATAAATTTCTATGGCTGTTAGAGAGTTCTACTGGGAAGAAGTGTTTGCCACTCATGCACTCAAGAAAAAGCTGGAAATCACAGAAGGCACGGTAAGATAACGCCAGGGATTCTATTAAATCTGATTCTGAATTCAGTGATTCTGAAATTGGTCTTGAACTATTAACAGAGGTACTACAGATGACTAGGAAAATTTACCAAGCAAATTAGCTCTGAGACAATTAAACTCCCTATAAATGAATTTTGATATGAATGGTTTTACATGTTATGTATAAGTGTCTGTGGCTGGGCATGGTGGCTCACGCCTGTAATCCCAGCACTTTGGGAGGCTGAAGGGGGCAGATCACCTGAGGTCAGGAGTTCGAGACCAGCCTGGCTAACATGGCGAAACCCCATCTCTACCAAAAATACAAAAATTAGCCAGTATGGTGGCATGTTCCTATAATCCCAGCTATTCAGGAGGCTGAAGCAAGGGAATCACTTGAACCTGGGAGGCAGAGGTTGCGGTGAGCCAAGATGACGCCACTGCACTCTAGCCTGGACAACAGAGCAAGACTCCTTCTCAAAAAAAAAAAAAGTTATGTTCTTCCCAGTTGATATAAAATAGTTCTGTCTAATGTATCTCCACTGTGCAGTTTCTCTGTCTTCATACATTTTCTTGCCTTCTCAACTCAGAAAGATTTTTGTATTATTTTCCAATACTAACACTTTATTTGTGCTACTGTAAGCCCAGTTATTTGAAGACTTGCTCTGTCAGCTGTCCTTGCTCACTGCTTGTCTTCCAACTACTGACATACTTTAAATTATGCTATTTAAGTAGGATAATGAAGTATCAACATACTTAAAATTATCTGCTAACTTCTCCCTAAAATCCTCCCCTCTCATCTTTCTTAGATTTTAACTCATTTTTGCTAAAATGTAGGCCCTAATTTGTATGGTTTTCAGTCCAGTTTCATATTCTACACAGTGAGCTTTTTAAAATATGTTATCTCTAAGTCCAGACCTCAAGTGATCAACCTGCCTCAAAACCCCACCTCTACTAAAAAAAAAAAAAAAAAAAACAAAAATTAGATGGGCATGGGAGTACACATTTGCAGCCCCAGCCACTGGGA
>NW_016107354.1:8070607-8074635 GCF_001604975.1 Cebus imitator
AAAAAAAAAAAAAAAAATACAAAAATTAGATGGGCATGGTGGCAAGCATCAGTAACCTCAGCTACTCAGAAGGCTGAGACAGAAATATTGGATAGCTATATGTTTATTATAAAGAGTACTAGAAAATTAATGTTAAAGTATTTCAACTAATGATTTCATAGATCTTATAAAATTTTTTTCATAAATTAGTTTAAAAGTGCAAGTGATAACATGTATTACATAAATTGAAAATAATAAACTATTGAAAATAGAAAACACTGTTTTCAAATTCTGACACTAGCAACCCTAACGCTTTCTTTAGGTACCTTATAAACATTTGGTTTGATAGAGAATAAATTCTTGAGAAGACATTTTTTTAAATAACTAGTATAAAATACATATTTATTATAGATCAGAAAAGTAAAAGAACATTTAAGTCATCTGTATTTTTTATCACCCATAATCACTATTAAATTTGGTATCTATCCCTCCCACCAGTCACATATATTTGCAGAGTAACATAGTGGAATTTCAAGGACAGATTGACCCAGATTCAAACCCAGTTCTAGAACTTCCCTGATGCTTTAAGAAAGCATCTTGATTTCTCAGACCATTTCCTTATCTACAAAATGAAACTAATAATAGAACCTACCTCATGGGGTTATTAACTGGGGCCTGATTGAGATAATGCCTATAAGAAACTTAGTCCAGTGCCTGACATATTATTAGGCATTCAGTAAATTCTAGATGATAGCGAGTATTATTTTGAGACAGTGTCTCACTCTGTCATCCAGACTGGAGTGCATTGGCGTCATCATGGCTCACCACAGCCTCCATCTCCCCAGGCTCAGGTAATCCTCCCACTTCAGCCTCCTGAGTTGCTAGGACTACAGGTGTATGCTCCCAGCTCCAGCTAATTTTTATAGTTTTTGTAGAGACAGGATTTTGCTATATTGCATGGGCTGGTCTCAAACTCCCGGTCTCAGGCAATCTGCCCGCCTTGGCTTTCCAAAGTGCTGGGATTACAGGCATGAGCCACCCTGCCCAGCCTAAATTTTAGATTTTTTTAAATTTAAGAATATGGGCAGGCCAGACTCAGTGGCTCACGCCTTTTATCCCAGCACTTTGGGAGGCTGAGGTGGGCAGATCACAAGGTCAAGAGTTAGAGACCAACCTGACCAACATGGTGAAACCCCATCTCTACTAAAATATAAGCATTTGCTGGGCATGGTGGCATGCACCTGTAATCCCAGCTACTCAGGAGGCTGAGGCAGGAGAATCCCTTGAACCCGGGAGGCAGATGTTGCAGTGAGCTGAGATCATGCCACAGCACTCCAGCCTGGGCAACAGAGCGAGACACCATCTCAAAAAAATTGTGGGGGGGGTGGGCGGCCAGGCACGGTGGCTCACGCCTGTAATCTCAGCACTTTGGGAGGCTGAGGCAGGTGGATCACCTGAGATCAGGAGTGCAAGACCAGCCTGGCCAACATGGCAAAACCCCATCTTTAGTAAAAAATACAAAAATTAGCTGGGTGTGGTGGCGGGCGTCTGTAATCCCAGCTACTTGGGAGGCTGAGGCAGGAAGAATTGTTTGAACCTGGGAGGAGGAGGTTGCAGTGAGCTGAGATCACACCACTGCACTCCAGCCTGGTTGACAGACGAGACTTTGTGTCAAAAAATAATAATAATTTAAGAATATGGAATCAAACTGCATTTTTTTCACTGTATCTTTACATGTCATTAAATAATCTTAAAACAGATTTTTATACTTCAAGAAGGGAAAACTCTCTAATCAGAGTCTTAAGACATCAAAAATTCAGTTAAAAAGTGGTATTATTTATTAAAAAGGTGGTCCTTTATCATATTTGGTATATGGATATCAAAACTGGGGATTGTAAGAAAACAGAAATTCTTAGAGGTGAGTAAAAATCACCTAATAATGAACTTGAATGTATTTCATGATTACATTTGTAAGGTGGGTACAGATAAGGTAAGCACAATTAAAAATAAGGAAAATTGATGTTAGGGTTGTGACATTATAGAATTTTTAAAATCCCTTTTTAATTAAAATCGGTCATCTAATTGGGCTTTATTCCAGCATTTGCAAATACCTATTAATGCAAACTATCTCCACCTGCATGACTCAGCAGTGTCTCACACTCATCATGTCCAGAAATGAATTTCTTATCTTCACTTTCAAATCTGCTCTTCCTTCTCATTAATTTCTGAAAATCGTACCACCATTCTCATGTCAGTAAGGCTCAGAGATGGGGTATGGGCAAGCAACCATGACCCTTCCTTCAGCACTTTAACAATGTTCATTCTGCTTCTTCAGTGGTCCTCCTTGTCCCTTCCTCTCCAGTCTCTCCTGCTGCCCACAGATTAATTTCTAAAATACAAATCACTCCCGTATTCAAACGTCTTCAGAAGTTTTCTGTTGTTTACCACGTAGGGTGGCATTCTCCGCTATCTGCCTCCATCTTAACTGTCCAACCTCATATCCTGCTGATCATCGGGAACCTTATGCTGTATCCTAAGCAGACTACTTATTCCTAGTGAGTTTCAATCCATTGCCCCAAGCTATTCCCTTTGCCTCTGACACCTATTTCCCTTTACTTTCTCTGTAGAAGTCTTCTCTACAAGACCCAATTTATAGCCAAACTATATATAAAAAAGAATGAACTGTTACGTATGCAACAATATGGTGGATTTCAAATAACATGTTAAGCAAAAAACTAGAGACAAAAATAGTACATATTGTATTATTCCTTTCATATGAAATCCTAGAACAGTTAAAAATGAATCTGTGGTGTTAGAAATCAGAATAGCTGCTGGAGGTTGGAGAAAAGAGATTGACCTGAAGGAAACATGAGGGAATGTTCAAGGGTGACCGAAATGTTTTGTCTCATTTTGGGTAATTGTAAATGGGTGTGTACTGTTGTCAAAACGAATTAAACAAAATGCCTAAGAGCTATGCATTTGTTGGTTTGTTAATTATATCTGTTTTTTTAAATGGCTTTTAAAAAAATTTGTGGCAAACATTTCTGGTGGCTTTCTGAGTGAAGAAACTGTCTCTGAGTCCTAACTCAGAACATTTTTGTATCTCTTTTGGGACTTCATGTTGTGGGTAGCGAGTGTCTGAGGCTGGTGGCAACAGTAGTAAAAAGAATTTGCCAAGACACTTGTAGGTAAGTAAAGTCAGATTTGTTACAGAAAGTAGGAAATATGTTGCAAGAAAGCAACATGCAGTTAGCAAACAGAGCTGACTGGAAGGAGACAAAGGCTTCCTGGGGGTTTTACAGAATGTTGCTTGTGCTGAAGAGGGCTACATGCAGAACTGATAGCACCAAGGTTGCAGTGTGCTAACTTGCATTTTGCTATCAACTGAAGGTCTGGTGATAAGTCCAGCACAGAGAGATTGTGAGTTATTTGCACGGGAGGGGTATGTGTCCTGCACCATGAAGAAAGGCTGACTTGTAGCTTATCTACCTTTTTTTTTTTCTTTCTTTCTACTGCTCCCACCAGCCTGACTCCTTTTCCCTAATTAGGACTCTACACACATTATAATTTGCATACACTAATAAATAGCACACATACACACATACCTTGCTCACTGCACGGGAAGATCTCTGAA
This sequence comes from Cebus imitator, assembly GCF_001604975.1. Lineage (NCBI taxonomy): Eukaryota > Metazoa > Chordata > Mammalia > Primates > Cebidae > Cebus > Cebus imitator. The sequence continues at coordinate 8,074,221 of NW_016107354.1, forward strand.
AGCAGAAATCACAGACATCCATCTTTGGATAGCCCCCAGGCTCCTTGGCTCAGTACACATTTATTGGATAAATATATTCACACTGACCTATTTTCTATCTCTTCTCTGGATAGAATAGCCTGTAAAGACCTATAAAAAGGGTATCTGACTAATAATTGAGATAACCAGCTTCAAAGAAAGCAAGATTTGCCGGGCGCGGTGGCTCAAGCCTGTAATCCCAGCACTTTGGGAGGCCGAGGCGGGTGGATCACGAGGTCAAGAGATCGAGACCATCCTGGCCAACATGGTGAAACCCCGTCTCCACTAAAACTACAAAAAATTAGCTGGGCATGGTGGTGCGTGCCTGTAATCCCAGCTACTCAGGAGGCTGAGGCAGGAGAATTGCCTGAACCCAGGAGGCGGAGGTTGCGGTGAG
>NW_016107354.1:8074660-8081713 GCF_001604975.1 Cebus imitator
GAAACTCCGTCTCAAAAAAAAAAAAAAAAAAAAAAAAAAAAAACCAACAAAAAAAAAAAAAAAAAAAAAAAAAAAAGAAAGCAAGATTTCACTTTTTTCCCTTACATTTTTTAATTCTAACTCATTGTTTGAGTGAATAAGAAGTAATTTTTTTAATCCATTGGTTTGTTTTGCTTTGTTTTCAGGCATAGTTTCACTTTCATCCCCAGGCTGGAATGCAATGGTGCAATCTCAGCTCACTGCAACCTCTGCCTCCCAGGCTCAAGCAGTTCTCCTGCCTCAGCCTTCCAAGTAGCTGGGACTGCAGGAGCACATCTCTGTGCCTGGCTAATTTTTGTATTTTTGGAGGGGGAGTGGGGTTTCACCGTGTTGCCCATACTGGTCTTGAACTCCTGAGCTCAAGCCATCCACCTCCCTCAGCCTCCCAAAGTGCTGAGATTATAGACAGGAGCCACCGTGCCCGGCCATATTTATTAATCTTAGGAGGTGATGGTTTAAGTAGCTTTTTGGGTGTTTTTTTTCTTTTTAATAATGTAACAGTTTCTGGTTTCTTATTGTTTTTAATGCCTGCCATGCTTCTCTTCCTTATTTTTCCATTATGTTCAAATAGAAGTTTGCAATTAATTTTGAATAACTACAGCAGATCCAGTATTTTACTGTTCCCATTTTATTTGTTTAGAAACAGGGTCTCTTTCATCCAGATTGGAACACAGTGAGGTGATTATAGCTCACTGCAGCCTCAAATTCCTGGTCTCAAGCAGTTCTCCCACCTTAGCCTGCCAAGTAGTTAGACCTGTATGCACTATCACACCTGGCTATTTTTTTAATTTTTTGTATAGATGGAGTCTCACTTTGTTGACCAGGCTGATCTCAAACTCTTGGGCTCAAGTGATATCTCCTGCCTTGGCCTCCCAAATCACAGGGATTACAGGTGTTAAGCCACCTCACTCAGCCTGTTTTCATTTATTTAACCTCAGGAAAAGTGTTCCAGTAAAGCTTCACTTATTTGCCCAGGGCAGATGTAATTCTTAAATTATATTTTAGCCATTCCTCTGGGAATGAAAACTAAAGTCAGAACTTCACAAGTAATGGCATATATGTGGCATTGGTGCTACAACAACTTTCCCCATTCCAGCCCATGACAGACATCACCATCAGTCAGCAATCTTTCTTACTGAGCCCAGAGAGCCTCAAAGTTCCTTTTAGCCTCAAATTCCAGACAGCCACACTCAAGCCTGGAGGATTTGGGTTGGGCATTTAAGATTCCCACAGGCAGGGGATGGGGCTATAGGGACCACATTCTTTCCTAGATAATAGCCATTATACCAACGAATCATGGCCAAGACATGGAAAGCAGTTGAAGATATTTGAATATTAAAACATAGGAAATTAGCATGTGTTATTCTCTCAGTTTTAATTTCTGGTATACAGAAAAAACAGACCAGAAATCAAGAAACTTTGGTGTGGTTTCAGCTCTGGGAATAGTTCTGAAAAGGCCCCACAAATTTTGCAGACCTTAGTTGTTTCAATTGAAACAAATTTGAACTAAATAATAAATATGATTGTAATTCTAAAGTTTTACAATTCTGAATATAGACTGTATAAAAGACCACACATTTACAAACTGCGTGTATATGATTGAAGAATATAACTGGGGAAAATAAATTGATAATAGTCATTAGCATATAAGTGTTATATAAATTTACATCTGTGATATGAGCAAAATGAAATTTAATTGTGGAGGAATTCTGCCATGCAGCTTTATCTTCAACTTTGAATGAGAAAAGAGACTTTCTTCTTCCCTGTTAATTTCCTACAGTTTAGATTTTATATTTGAAAGGGACCCTAGAAGTCAACAAATTCAACCCTGATTGATGTGTGGAATAATTTTTTCTTCATCTTTTTTTTTCTTTTCTTACCACCTCTAGCCACCATGGCAACCTCATCTGAAGAAGTTTTGCTGATTGTAAAGAAAGTACGTCAAAAGAAGCAGGATGGAGCTCTATACCTCATGGCAGAAAGAATTGCTTGGGCACCTGAAGGCAAAGATAGATTTACAATCAGTCATATGTATGCGGATATTAAATGTAAGTCAGCTATACTAAGTTCTGATGTATATGTGTGTCTCATATTTGCTAGTATTTTTATTAAAAGATTGTATAAATAATCTTTGTGTTTTATATCAAAAAATAACCATGTAGAAATAATTACAAAATGGGGTAACTAAATATATACTATTCTATAACCTGACCTTTTCAGTTAATAATAGAACAGGTGCCGGGCGCGGTGGCTCAAGCCTGTAATCCCAGCACTTTGGGAGGCTGAGGCGGGTGGATCACGAGGTCAAGAGATCGAGACCATCCTGGTCAACATGGTGAAACCCTGTCTCTACTAAAAGTACAAAAAATTAGCTGGGCATGGTGGTGCGTGCCTGTAATCCCAGCTACTCAGGAGGCTGAGGCAGGAGAATTGCCTAAACCCAGGAGGCGGAGGTTGCGGTGAGCCGAGATCGCGCCATTGCACTCCAGCCTGGGTAACATGAGTGAAACTCCGTCTCAAAAAAAAAAAAAAATAATAATAGAACAGGTACAGGCTTATATATAATATGTAAATCTACTTCACGTATAGATTCTCCACACACTTTAAGAGTTGCATAATACTCCACTGAATGAATATACAATCATGTATTTAACCAGCCCTCTGTGGTTGAACATTTAGGAACTTTCCAGCATTTCTTTTATTGCAAACAATGTTTGCCCTACTGTCATTTCAAGGTTGTGTGTGTAGGATACATTCCTGTAAAGAATTTCCTGTTTAATAGTTGATGCAATTTTTGGTGGTGGTGTTGGTAGAGAAAGAGTCTTCCTATGTTGCCCAGGCCGGTCTCAAACTCCTGGCCTCAAGCAACCCTCCTCCCTCATCCTCCCAAAGTTCTGGGATTATAGGTGTCTACCACCATGCCTGGCCAGGTTTATGCATTTAAAATGCTGATAGATGATGCCAGATTTTCCTTCACTAAAATTGTACCAGTTAGTCAGGTTGTCTGATCTTTGCTTATGTGGCCATCTTCTGTTGAGAAGAGAATTTCTTTTTATAAATTTTTTTTTTTTTTTTGAGATGGAGTCTTGCTCAGTCACCCAGGCTGGATTGCAGTGGTGCGATCTTGGCTCACTGTAACCTCCACCTCGTGGGTTCAAGTGATCCTCTTGCGTCAGCCTCCCGAGTAGCTGGGATTACAGGCGTGCACCACCATGCCTGGTTAATTTTTGTATTTTTAGTAGAGACAGGATTTCACCATGTTGATCAGGCTGGTCTCGAACTCCTGACCTCATGATCCGCCCGCCTCAGCCTTCCAAAGTGCTGGGATTACAGGCATGAGCCACCACACCCAACTTCTTTTTATAAATTTCAAGCATGAGCCAGGCACAGTGGCTCATGCCTGTAGTCCCAGCACTTTGGGAGGCAGAGGCAAGTGGATCACCTGAGGTCAGGAGTTTGAGACCAGCCTGACCAACATGGTGAAACTCCATTTCTACTAAAAATACAAAAATTAACCAAGATTGGTAGCATGTGCCTGTAATCCCAGCTACTCCAGAGGCTGAGGCAGAAAAATCACTTAAACCCAGGAGGTGAAGGTTGCCATGAGCCAAGTTTACACCATTGCACTCCAGCTTGGGCGACAGAGCAGGACTCCATCTCAAAAATAAATAAATAAATAAATAAATGATCTTGAATAGGAGAAACTTAGAGTAATCAACTCCTTGACAAATTATCATACTTTATAATCATTAATATGAATTCATTTATTTCCCTGGACGTAAGATTCTTCTAAATAAAATTCTGTGATACTTTCAAGCAACATGATACGCCCCAAAACAGACCACCCTCAACTTGCAAGTGCTCAGTTTATAAACTGCTTTGTGTATAAACCACTGCCCTGCCCCAAAGACTTACTTCTACTTTGCTGCAGGAAATGACCACGATCCCTGTCTTTCTCCACTGAAATAATTTAGAATCTTAATTTTCAAAAAAGAATACTATTTAAAATGTATCATAGCTCAGTACTCCTAAGCCTTATAGTCTTTTGTCCACTATCCTGGTAATAGTACCTCTTTTTTAAAGTTTATTTCTGTGAGAATGCCCTGCAAATTTCTGTTAGCAGCTAATAGTCGTAGCTGCTAACATTCTAAAATAATAGACTTACAAATTAGGAACTGTCTGCAGTAGCACCTCTCTCAAATGGGAAGCTAGCCCCATGGCTTTGTAATACACACACTCATTGTGATAACCACAGTGTACAATAAAGAGTATGCCCATCTCCAGTTTCTCTACAATCCTTCCCAGTTATTGGTGAAAGGAGTACGTACCCAAAACTAGATCTGTACTAGAACAGTTTCACCTTGAATATTTGAAGGTATGCCCACATCTGAAAGAAGGAATTGAAAGTTAACAATAATAAATTACCAATGTGAAAAGCAGCAGTAGGTCTTATCATAGCTGACAAAGTTACAGAAAATTTTAAAGAATGGTACAGTGAATACTTATGTAATATGCCCCACCTAGATATTATAGTTATTATTTTGCCATATTTGCTTTATTGTTTTGTGTGTACACTTTTGTTGCTTATAGTACCATTATCATACCAAAAACATTTTAATAATAAACAGCCATTGTTGGCTGGGCATGGTGGCTCACGCTTGTAATCCCGGCACTTTGGAAGGCTGAGGCGAGTGGATCACAAGGTCAGGAGTTTGAGGCCAGCCTGACCCACATGGTGAAACTCTGTCTCTACTAAAAATACAAAAAAAAAGTTAGCTGGATGTGGTGGTGCATGCCTGTAATCCCAGCTACTTAGGAGGCTAAGGCAGGAGAATCTCAAACCTGGGAGGCAGAAGTTGCAGTGAGCCGAGGTCAGTGCACTGCACTCCAGCCTGGGCGACAAAGCGATACTCCATCTCCAAAAAATAAATAAATAAATAAAAATAGCCGTTGTTACATTTCCATTGGTCGTCCCAATCATGTTTATAGTTTAAAAAAAAAAAAAAAGCGTCCAATCTAGGTTCGCGTAGTTGTCATCTTTTTAGTCCCTTTCAGGGTATAGCGTTGTCAAGTATGAAACATTCTGAATATTTCTGATTGTCTCCTCAAGGTTTTAATTGATTCCTGTATACCTGTATTTTTTATAAACTGAAAATCAGATCTAAAGGCTTGAATATATTCACCTTAAACGTTTGGTCAAGAATAACAACATACGTAGTGTTAGGTTGTCTCACTTTCAAGGAAGCTGTGTTTGATAACTTGATTAAAGTGGTGACACCAGATTTCTTTAACATAAAATTACGTATTTCCCTTCCAAAATGAATAGGTAAGCCGTGGCTGCATTTTGCAGTCTTTTGGATCATGATAGGTCATTTTTATTGATGATAATGTTGATTGGGGACAGTTGTTTAAAATACTTTCAGAAAGCTTTAAAGAGGTCTGCCCTAGTTGAACGGAAGCAGAAGCCCATTAATATCTGGAGGTAGTAGCAGCGGGTGAGAAGTGCTGCACAGAAAGAATACTGAAGAAGGACACAAGAGTGTTAGTGAATTTGTTGAGCATGCTGTGGTTATATGAGATCATTTATGAAGAGTGCATTCTGCAAAAGCATCAATATTGGAATGGGGCAGTTAAAACCCAAAGGAATCCTGAATCTTCTTGGAAGAAGTAACTTATTGTATGGTTATTTCCACAGTGTGAGTGTCATCATGTAACTGCCCTCATGCTTCTTTTTAGGCCAGAAAATTAGTCCAGAAGGAAAAGCTAAAATTCAGCTTCAGCTGGTCCTACATGCAGGGGACACAACTAACTTCCATTTTTCCAATGAAAGCACAGCAGTGAAAGAGCGAGACGCAGTAAAGGACCTTCTTCAGCAGCTGCTGCCCAAATTCAAGAGGAAAGCAAATAAAGAACTGGAAGAGAAGAACAGGTGGGAGGAAAAGAATAGCCTTTCGAAAAGAGATACTGGGTTCTCTCTAGTTTCCTAGTAGGGTAATAGTTTGTTAGCTATCCCCACTTTATTTTGTTTGTTTGTTCTTTGAGACAGAATCTTGCTCTGTCGCCCAGACTAGAGTGAGGTGGTGCGATCTTGGCTCACTGCAACCTCTGCCTCCCGGGTTCAAGCAGTTCTCCTGCCTCAGCCTCCCGAGTAGCTAGGACTATAGCATGCCATCACACTCAGCTAATTTTAGCAGAAACAGGGTTTCACCATATTGGTCAGCCTGGTCTCGATCTCCTGACCTCAGGTGATCCACCTGTCTTGGCCTCCCAAAGTACCGGGATTATAGGTGTGAGCCACCAAGCCCAGCCCTCTGTCCCCACTTTTGCTATGATACTGTAATGTAGGAAAATGTGGGCTCTAGTATCTTTAAATCAGTGTTTAGTTTTCAGCTTTAAAATCTTACTGCTTATTTGACTTTGGGCAAATGAGAATGTGCAAACCTAGAAGTTGAATTAACTGCATCACGCCTAACATCTGCTTAAGAGCAGAACTGAAATTGGAAGCTGCTAAAGTTCCTTAATTTATTTTCCCAGCTCTCTGTCACAGAGAAGATCCTAAGCCATTAGAAGTATGCTTATGAACAAGAAATCTAAAATGATTCACACTTTGATAAAGGGAGACAGTATGTAAAATACTGAATTGGGGTTTTTTTTTTTGAGACAGTCTTGCTTTGTCACCCAGGGTTTCACCATGTTGGCCAGGCTGGTATCGAACTCCTGACCTCAAGTGATCCGCCTGTCTCGACCTCCCAAAGTGCTGGGATTTGGATTGCAGGTGTGAGCCACAGTGCCTGGCCACAATTTCTTGCAATATGAATTATTCCATTACCAATATCTTTCAGGCCATCAGTGCTTATATCTGTACATGCTTATTACCATGAAAAATTTATTGCTGAGGGTGGGGCATAGTGGCTGTAATCCCAGCACTTTGCAGGGCTGAGGTGGGTGGATCACTTGAGGTCAGAAATTCAAGATCAACCTGGCCAACATGGTGAAACCCCATCTCTACTGAAA
>NW_016107354.1:8081872-8090014 GCF_001604975.1 Cebus imitator
GTAATCCCAGCTACTTAGGAGGCTGAGGCAGGAGAATGGCGTGAACTTGGGAGGCAAAGGCTGCAGTGAGCTGAGATCTTGCCGATGTACTCTAGCCTGGGTGACAGGGAGACTCCATCTCAAAAAAGAAAAAAAACAACTTCATTGCTGGAAAATTTCAAGCATACCTCCTCTCCTGCCTTTTCACTTTTGTATATCAAAGAGAATACTTCATCCCTCCATATCCAGGAGTTCTACATCCACAGATTCAAACAACTTTTGATCAGAAGTATTCAGGAAAAAAATACCAATACAGTAATTAAACATAATACAAATAAAAATACAGTATAGCAACTATTTACATAACATTTACATTGTATCTGATATTATAAACTAAAGATGATTTATGTATATGGGAGAATATATATAGGTTGTATGTAAATACACCAATTTATTTAAGGGACTTGATCATTCTCAGATAACAACGGATGACAGTACACTACTGACATGGTGATCTTTGAATCACTGGGATATAGAAATGAGTAAGATCAAACACATGCCCTCAAAGGGTTTAATCTTTCCTTCTTTACACCTCCTCCATTTATCACCACTTCATTTGTTCCTCCAAAAATGTGGTGTATTTTGCTTTTAATTACTGAAAAATGAACTGAATGACCTCTGCTGCTCAGTCATCACAAAATAAAAGTTGTGTGTTTCAATGTTTTGTGTTGCCAAAATCTTTTTAAAATGTACCTAAATGGTGTTTTATTCTAGAAGTTCAGTTATACTCAGTATATTCTGTCTTACAGAATGCTGCAAGAAGATCCTGTTTTGTTTCAGCTTTATAAAGACCTTGTTGTGAGTCAGGTGATCAGTGCTGAGGAATTCTGGGCCAATCGTTTAAATGTGAATGCAACAGATAGTTCTTCCACATCCAATCATAAGCAGGATGTTGGCATTTCTGCTGCGTTTCTGGTATGTGACCCTTCTAGATTTCTGAAGTAAAAAAAAAATGCAAACCTCAGTATATGTCTTAGGACCATTATTTCTTTTGTAAAACCAGCATTTCTTTAAAGGAAGTGAATGGAAAATTCAGTATCCATGGTATTCTCTGTCATTATTGAACTATTATTATTTTTGTTTGTTTTTAAGAGACAGAGTCGTCACTCTGTCAATCAGACTGGAGTGCAGTGGCACAATGATAGCTCACTGTAGCCTCAAACTCCTGGGCTCAAGCGATCCTCTTACTTCAGCCTCTCAAGTAGCTGGGACTAAACATATGCACCACCTTGCCTTGCTAAATTTTCTTATTTTATAGAGCAGTGGGCAGCTCTTGTGTTTCCCAGGCTGGTCTCAAATGCCTAGCCTCAAGCAGTCTTCCCATCTCAGCCTGCCAAAGTTCTGGGATTCCAAGTGTGAGCTACCACACTCAGCCTCTTCCAAAATGTTTTTAAAATAGATACAATTTTTTAAAATTTATATTTCTTCTTACCAGTTATGTTTTCTTGGCCTTTGGACTTGACCCTAGCATGATGGTAGTCAAATGGAATTTGGAAATGACTCTTTTAGAGTTTGGACTAATACTTAATATTTTCAAATATAGGACTCTCTGGTGCCTTTTAAAATCTTACTTTTACTTACAATACACAGTTAAATGTATCATGACCATATTCTGGAAAATGTAAGATTTGTAAACTATATCTAATATAAAAATTGAGAATACCTTATCTATGGAATTACAGAATGGAATTTACTCAGTTGGTATTCTAGTGGAAACAGAATAGTATTTACACATTGAACAAAATTTTGAATACCATTTGTACATTTGGTATCTTTTTTGATTGCTTATTAGTGAAGTGAATTAATAAGGCCTTTCCCAAAAAAGCCAGTTAATGTTAATTTATTTACTAGCCAGTGTTTGTAGTGGTTTTTATAACTATACAAGTTTTATCTTAAAGCTCCACTAGCTTTCTGCCTTCATACTTACACATGCCTATTTTGACCATATTAGACTTCCAAAGAAGCAGATTTTGTAGGTCACTTAAGACCATGAGAAACCAGTCAATATTTTTTGAGCCCTACCTCTGTGCAAAAGTGAAGGTGAGGGACTTACTCTATCTATGCAGTTAGTTTAGAAATTTTTTTCCACCTTTGTCCAGTGCCTACTGGGACCTTAGCCATCTTTGCCTGATATTCTAACATGTGTGTGTATGGTTTTTCTTTTAGGCTGATGTCCGGCCCCAGACCGATGGCTGTAATGGCCTGAGATATAATTTAACTTCTGATATCATTGAGTCCATATTTAGGACCTATCCAGCAGGTAAGAAGAATCAGTTCTTTCAGATGGTTAAAATATGTGAATGTATTCAATAGTATATCAGTGAAAAACAAAAAGCTTCACATTTATTCCTGATCAAGTGGAGTAAATTATGGAAAGTAGTTTACCCAGTGTCTGACATACGGTAGATACTAAGGGCTCAGTAAATAATGTGTTGTCGACCGGGTGCAGTGGCTCAACGCCTGTAATCCCAGCACTTTGGGAGGCCGAGGCAGGCAGATCACCTGAAGTCAGGAGTGTGAGACCAGCCTGACCAACATGGAGAAACCCCGTCTCTACTTAGGGGCCAGGCACAGTGGTTCTTCACGCCTGTAATCCCAGCACTTTGGGAGGCCAAGGCGGGTGGATCACCTGAGGTCAGGAGTTCAAGACCATCCTGGCCAACATAGCAAAGCCCTGTCTCCACTAAAAATACAAAAATTAGCTGGGCATGGTGATACATGCCTGTAATTCCAGCTACTAGGGGGACTAAGGCAGGAGGATTGCTTGAACCCAGTAGGTGGAGGTTGCTCACTGCAACCTCCATTTCTTACCACTGCACTCCAGCCTGGGAAACAAATCGAGTCTCCATCTCAAAATAATAATTATAATAATAATAATGTGTTGTCATCAATTCACTGATACAATGACTGCCATTCTTTTCATCAGTGGCTCTTAAACTTTATTTAGCCCTCGACATACCTGAGTGAGATGGCATTCTTCAGAGACATTAATAAATGAGCCTGTCTACAGTACTATCTCATATCATCTTTCATACTGCATCCAGAGTGACCTTCCTAACTCACAAATTACTTCCCATGCAGATGCCATCCCAAAAGTATAGATGCCTTGACCCCAGCCTCAGTGATTTATTATATAAAGACAAGGGTGAGAGCCACTGTATCAGTCATTCTTCTGACTAAACAGTACTCTTAAGCTGTGTTCTGTTCTCTCTTCCCTGTTCCCCACTCTTACCCCTTTAGTCCTTAGGAATCTCTCCCTTAGGACTCAGCTCAAGCATCACCTCATTTTGGCCCTTATGAAATCCTGGCAAGGCCCAGTGGCTCACACGTGTAATCCCAACACTCTAGGAGGCTGAGGCAGGAGGACCCCTTGAGCGCAAGGGTTCAAGACTAGCCTGGGCAACAAAACAAGATCCCATCTCTTTTTTTTAGTCTTGCTCTGTCACCCAGGCTGTTGTGCAATGGCACGATCTTGGCCCACTGCAACCTCCACCTCCCGGGTTCAAGTGATTCTCTTACCTCTGCCTCCCAAGTAGCTGGGACTATAGGCATGTGTCACCACACTAATTTTTGTATTTTTTGTAGAGACAGGGTTTCACCCAATTGGCCAGGCTGGTCTTGAACTGCTGGCCTCAAGTGATCTGCCTGCCTCGGCCTCCCAAAGTGCTGGGATTACAGTTGTGAGCCACAGCACCTGGCTTTTTTGTGTCTTTCTCATAGTAACATAATTGTGCACTGTTTATTATGTGCCAGACGCTATTCTAAGGCCTTTTTCTATAGTAACTGATTTAATCATCACATATACCTATGAAGCAGAAGTACTGTTTTGACCTTCATTTTCCAGATGTGAAAACCAAGGTACAGGAATATTAAGTAATTTGCTCAGGGTCACACAGAAAGTGTCAGACCTAGAATTTTAAACTCAGAGCTCAAGAAACCAAGCTGTTGAACTCTATGCTTGCTAGAGTGTAAGTTCCTGGAGCGCTGAGCTGACAGTTCAGTGGATATTGAGCTCTTTATTTCCCCACCAGCTAACACGGTGCCTTGGATTGAGAGTACACATATATAAATGAGCAAACAAGCAGACTTGAGTCTGACTCCTTAGATGCTTGGTATTTCTACTAAAACTTCAAAACTTTATTCTCTTGGTGCAAAATAAGGTTTTGTTTGTAAGATTTTCTTAGATTCTTGGTATTTCTACTAAAACTTCAAAACTTTATTCTCTTAGTGCAAAATAAGGTTTTGTTTGTAATTGTAAGATTCATAGAGGTCATACCTCTCCTAATCTCTCAAGTTATGTTTCATATTTATAATTAGATTATAACTTATAGTATGTAGAGTTGAGAGCTGTATGGACTAGAGTTTGCTATTAGTTTGCATTTCAGTTACCTAATTTGAGAGGTCTTAAAAATGGAAATTCAGTATATAATGTTTTCGTGTATTTTTTTCCCCCCACAGTAAAAATGAAATATGCAGAAAATGTTCCCCACAACATGACAGAGAAGGAATTCTGGACACGTTTTTTCCAATCTCATTATTTTCACAGGGATCGGCTGAATACAGGGTCAAAGGATCTCTTTGCAGAATGTGCCAAAATAGATGAAAAAGGTAACTGTTTATCTCTTAATAGACACTGGTCTTTAACTGGCCACTCTCTAATCATTATAGGTATTAATTTCTGAGACAGATAAGACATACTGAACTTTTTATTTCATTGATTTCCTAGGCCTAAAAACAATGGTTTCATTAGGAGTGAAAAACCCACTACTAGATTTAACAGCTTTGGAAGATAAACCATTAGATGAGGTAAGAAGCAATAAAAGAAATTTTAAGAGAAAAGGGTCTTTTCCTAGTCTTCAACGTTGTCTTAAGTGTAGACCTGTTCCACTTGTGAGACTGTTAAATATACAAAATACTGTTATTTGAAGGGATTTATCTGAAGTGCTTTGAAATAGCTTTATTTGCCATTAAAATTGCCTGGAAGAAATGAAATTCCTGTGTGAGTTGCTAAAACTTTTTAAAAATAAATTTCTAGCTCCCCCATCCACAGATCTATAGTAATAATCAAGGCTTAATGTAATGAGTCCAGCTTTATGCTAAGGCTTGAGTGCAGTGGCATGAGCTCAGCTCACTGCAGTCTCGCCTCCTGGGTTCAAGCGATTCTTCTGCCTCAGATGCTATCCTAGCTAACATTTAATCTAAAGAAATATGGATATAAATTAATAAGGTCGATAAACATTTGTTGATTGCTTATATTTACCAAACCTTAAGCACTCTCATGACGCTTACGCCACAGCAGTCCCAGTGTTTCAGCAACCTAGACCATTATGTATTACCTACCTCGGCATCATGACTCCAGACTTAAAGATTTATCCACTTGCACAGAAAGAGCTGGTTCCTTTTGTGATCAAGGGTAATTTCATCCCTACCTCTGTCTTCTAGGCCAGAATTTTCATTTTCTTGCTTTTTTTTTTTTGTTTTAGACAGAGTTTCTCTCTGTTGCTCAGGCTGGAGTGCAGTGGCACATCTCACCTCACTGCAGCCTCCGCCTTCCATGTTCAAGTGATTCTCTTGCCTTAGCCTGCCAAGTAGCTAGGATTACAGGTGCATGCCACCATGCCCAGCTAATTTTTGTATTTTTAGTAGAGATGGGGTTTCACCCTGTTGGCCAGGCTGGTCTCAAACACCTGACCTCAGGTGATCCACCTGCCTTGGTCTCCCAGAGTGCTCAGATTATAGGCATGAGCCACTGCACCCGGCCAGTGTATTTTCATGTATGATATTTTCAACGTATATAATCTGTACAAACATAGCCCTCTTTAATTATCCTGAGAAAATAAAGCTTAGTGACACATAGACTTACAACTTAGTATGATGGGAAAGATTTTTTTAGTGCTTTTTTTTCTTTTAAAATAAACATGATGGCATATTGTACAGTACATTTATAACTTTATTTTGTGCTTATTATCAATATCTATATAAACTAATTATCCCATAATTTAAAACATAGACTTTAAAACCAAACTAGCTGACTTGGATTCTGATATTTTCTAACATTTCCAAGCCCAGTTTTTTGTTTTTGTTTTTTGTTGTTCGGTGTTTTTTGTTTGTTTTTTTTTAATTGTACTTTAGGTTCTGGGGTACATGTGCAGATCACGCAGGATTGTTGCATAGGTACATACATGGCAATGTGGTTTGTTGCCTCCACCCCCCTGTCACCTATATCTGGCATTTCTCCCCATGTTATCCCTCCCCAACCACCTCACCCCACCATTGTCCCTCCCCCAGTGTGTGATGCTTCCCTCCCTGCATCCATGTTCACTCATTGTTCAACACCTGCCTATGAGTGAAAACATGCGGTGTTTGATTTTCTTTTCTTGTGTCAGTTTACCGAGAATGATGGTTTCCAGATTCATCCATGTCCCTACAAAGGACACGAACTCATCGTTTTTATGGCTGCATAGTATTCCATGGTGTAAATATGCCACATTTTCCTTGTCCAGTTTATCATCGATGGGCATTTTGGTTGGTTCCAGGTCTTTGCTATTGTAAACAGTGCCACAATGAACATATGTGTGCATGTTGTCTTTATGATAGAACGATTTATAATCCTTTAGATATATACCCAGTAATGTAATTGCTAGGTCAAATGGAATTTCTATGTCTAGGTCCTTGAGGAAGTGCCACACTGTGCTCCGCAATGGTTGAACTAATTTACACTCCCACCAACAATGTAAAAGTGTTCCTATTTCTCCACATCCTCTCCAGCATCTGTTGTCTCCAGATTTTTTAATGATCACCATTCTAACTGGCGTGAGATGGTATCTCAATGTGGTTTTGATTTGCATTTCTCTAATAATGAGATCTTTTTTTATATGTTTGTTGGCCTCATGTATGTCTTCTTTTGTAAAGTGTCTGTTCATATCCTTCGCCCACTTTTGGATGGTTTGCTTTTTTTCTTGTAAATCTGTTTTAGTTCTTGTAGATTCTGGATATTAGCCCTTTGTCAGATGGGTAGATGGCAAAAATTTTTTCCCATTCTGTTGGTTGAAAGTTCACTTTAATGATTGTTTCTTTTGCTGTACAGAAGCTCTGGAGTTTAATTAGGTCTCATTTATCTATTTTGGCTTTTGCTGCCAATGCTTTTGGTGTTTTAGTCATGAAGTCCTTGCCTATGCCTATATCCTGAATGGTTTTGCCTTGGTTTTCTTCTAGGGCTCTTATGGTGTTAGGTCTTATGTTTAAGTCTTTAATCCATCTGGAGTAAATTTTAGTGTAAGGTATCAGGAAAGGGGTCCAGTTTCTGCTTTCTGCACATGGCTAGCCAGTTATCCCAACACCATTTATTAAACAGGGAATCCTTTCCCCATTGCTTGTTTTGTCCAGTTTGTCAAAGGTCAGATGGTTGTAGATGTGTGGCATTGCCTCCAATACCTCTCTTCTTTTCCATTGGTTTATATCTCTGTTTTGGTACAAGTATCATGCTGTTTTGATTACTGTAGCTGTGTAGTATAGTTTGAAGTCAGGTACCATAATGCCTCCGGCTTTGTTCTTTTTGCTTAGAATTGACTTGGCTATGCAGGCTCTCTTTTGGTTCCATACAAAGTTTAAGGTGGCTTTCTCCAGTTCTGTGAAGAGGGTCATTGGTAGCTTGATGGGGGGGGATAGCATTGAATCTATAAATTACTTTGGACAGTATGGCCATTTTCACAATATTGATTCTTCCTAACCATGACCACGTAATGTTTCTCCATCTGTTTATGTTCTCTCTTATTTCCTTGAGAAGTGCTTTGTAGTTCTCCTTGAAGAGGTCCTTTGCATCCTTTGTTATATTCCTAGGTATTTTATTCTCTTCGTAGCAATTGTGAATGGGAGTTCGCTCATGATTTGGCCCTCTGGTAGTCTGTTACTGGTGTATAGGAATGCTTGTTATTTCTGCACATTGATTTTGTATCCTGAGACTTTGCTGAAGTTGCTTATCAGTTTCAAGAGATTTTGGGCTGAGATGATAGGGTCTTCTAAATATACAATCATGTCATCTGCAGACAGAGACAATTTGACTTCCTCCTTTCCTAGTTGAATACCCTTTATTTATTTTTTTTT
>NW_016107354.1:8090059-8105429 GCF_001604975.1 Cebus imitator
AATTTTACTTTAGGTTCTGGTGTACATGTGCAGATCATGGAGGATTGTTGCATAGATATATACATGGCAAGGTGGTTTGTTGCCTCCATCCCCCTGTCACCTATATCTGGTATTTCTCTCCATGTTATCCCTCCCCAACCTCCCCACCCTCTGCTGTCCCTACCCTAGCCCCCCCACAACAGACCCCAGTGTGTGATGCTCCCCTCCCTGTGTGCATGTATTCTCATTGTTCAACACCCATCTATGAGTGAGAACATGCAATGTTTAATTTTCTGTTCTTGTGTCAGTTTGCTGAAAATGATGGTTTCCAGATTCATTCATGTCCCTACAAAGGACACGAACTCATCATTTTTTATGGCTGCATAGTATTCCATGGTGTATATATGCCACATTTTCCTTGTCCAGTCTATCACTGCTGGGCATTTGGGTTGGTTCCAGGTCTTTGCTATTATAAACAGTGCCACAGTGAACATACATGTGCATGTGTCTTTATGATAAATTGATTTCTAATCCTTCGGGTATATACCCAGTAATGGGATTGCTGGGTCAAATGGAATCCAAGCCCAGTTTGGTTTTGTTTTTGTTTTGAGCTGGAGTCTTGCTGTTTCCCAGGCTGTAGTGCAGTGGCATGAGCTCAGACACTTATGCCCCATTCATGTTTAAGGTATTACTGTATTTGGCCTGTTTGCTTGCCTTAACCTCCTAACTGACCTGTATTTTTGCTCTCTCATCTTTTATAGTTTATTCTCCTCTAGCAGTAAGAATTATAATATAGGCCAGGCGCAGTGGCTCACACCTGTAATCCCAGCACTTTGGGAGGCCGAGATGGGCAGATCACCCGAGGTCAGGGGTTCGAGACCAGCCTGACCAAAATGGTGAAACCCCGTCTCCACTAAAAATACAAAAATTAGCCAGGTGTGGTGGTGCATGCCTGTAATCAGCTACCCAGCTAAGGCAAGAGAATCACGAAACCGGGAGGCAGAGGCTGCAGTGAGCTAAGATTCCACCACTGCACTCCAGCCTGGGCGACAGAGTGAGACTCTGTCTCAAAAAAAATAAAAGAATTATAAATCAGATCCTAGTAATCCCCTATGTGAAACTTCATTATCTTCTCATTGAAATTAGAATAAAATTAAAACTCCTGCAAGACTGCTTACTTTAGCTCCTGTATACATCTCAGGTGGGGCCACTTCCACTCATGAATGCTTTGAACATAATGAACTTTCAGCTCCATGCCATGCTTTTTCTACCTCAGGATCAGGGCCTGTGTACTTACTGTTCTCCTTTCTTGTCCCTAACCAACTTCTGCCCTTTTCCCCTTTTTTTTGGCAATAGAGTCTCACTCTCACCCAGGCTGGAGTTCAGTGGTTCAATCTCTGCTCACTGCAACCTCCGCCTCCCAGGTTCAAGCTATTCTTCTGGCTATTGAGTAGCTGGGACTACAGGCGCACGCCACCATGACTTGCTAATTTTTTGTATTTTCTAGTAAAGATGGGATTTCACCATATTGTGCAGGCTGGTCTCAAACTCCTGACCTCGTGATCCACCCACCTCAGCCTCCCAAAGTGCTGGGATTATAGGTGTGAGCCACTACGCCTGGCTGCTTCTGCCTATCTTTAGACATCTGTTCTAATGTCCCTGCTGGCCAGGTGGGGTAGCTCACGCCTTTAATCCTAGCACTCTGGGAGGCTAGGATCAGAGGATTATTTGAGTCCGGCTTGGGTAACATTGCAAGACAAACTTTTTTTTTTTTTTTTAATTTAAAAATTAGCTGGGCCTAGTGGTATACACTTGTAGTCCCAGCTACTTGGGAGGCTGAGGCGAGAGGATCACTTGAGCCCAGGAGGTTGAGGCTGCAGTGAGCTGTGATCGTGCCACTGCACTCCAGCCTGGGCAACAGAGCAAGAACCTGTCTCAAAAAAAATAAAAATCTAAATTTAAAATTAAAAAAAAATGGTGCTTCATCAGAGAGGCTTTTCTAACCACCCGCAAATTCAGTCACTTCATCATGTTACCCTCTGTTGTATTCCTAACATTTTCTACTTTCAGAAAAAAGTGATGTTTATCTTGTTTTACCTGATAATTCCATTCACTGCCCTCTCAGAGTGTAAGCTTCATGAAGCTTTGTTCTTGTTTATTGGCCTGTTCCCAGCACATGTCATATAGCAATCACTTAGTAATTCTTTGATATGCGGATGAACAGCATATGGGGTTTTTCGGGGTTTTGTTGTTGTTGTTGTTGTTTCTGAGATGGAGTTGTGCTCTGTCACCCAGGCTGGAGTGCAGTGGTGTGATCTGCACTTACTGCAGCCTCCGCCTTCCTGGTTCAAGCAATTCTGCCTCAGCTTCCTGAGTAGCTGGGATCACAGGCACACACCACCACACCCAGCTAATTTTTGTATTTTTAATATAGACAGGGTTTCACCATGTTGACCAGGCTGGGCTTGAACTCCTGAGCTCAGGTGATCCACCTGCCTTGGCTTCCCAGTATGTTGGGATTCCAGGCATGAGCCACTGCACGCCACACATGAGTCTTACGATCTTTCTTTTACCTTTTTAACCTCTCCACTTCCTGGACTGCATTATTTCTCGGTATACTGAACCATATACAGACTCATGACACAATATGTACTATGTTGTTCTTTGCTTTTGTTTTGTTTTATTTTTAAACAGAGACAGGGCCTCACTGTGTTGCCAGGCTGGACTTGAACGCCTCAGCTCAACAATTCTTCTGCCTCAGCCTCCCAAATAATCAGGACCACAGTGCCTCTTTGCCTTTGTTTAAGCAGTTTCCTCTCCCTGAAATGTTACTGTTTCTCTGATCTACTTGGCAGGCACCAGTTTATCTTGATGGTTCTCTGTGAAGATTTTTCGAACTCTCTTCTCTAGTAGGATTGACTAGTAATTCTCTCCAGACCAGTTTCCCACTAACTAGTATTTAGGGACCTATAACATGGGGTCTGATCAGTTTTGTGTCTGCAGGTTCTAGCAAGTAGCATGCACTCAATACATGTTTTTTTTTTTTTTGAGACGGAGTCTTGCTCTGTCACCCAGGCTGGAGTGTAATGATGCAGTCTCTGCTCACTACCACCTCTGCCTGCTGTGTTCAAGTGATTCTCCTGCCTCACCCAGCCTCCCGAGTAGCAGGGATTACAGGTGTGTGCCACCACGCCCAGCTAATTTTTGTATTTGTGGTAGAGATGAGGTTTCACCATGTTGCCCAGGCTAGTTTCAAACTCCTGACCTCAGGCGACTTGCTAGCCTTGGCCTCCCAAAGTGCTGGGATTACAGGCCTTTATTCCTTTTGTTTAATGTTTTGCTCACTAGATCCAAATTGTTCTTTAAAAGAGAAATGCAGACCAGGCACGGTGGCTCACGCCTGTAATCCCTGCACTATGGGAGGCTGAGGTAGATGGATTACTTGAGGTCAGGTGTTCGAGATCAGCCTGGCGAGCATGATGAAACCCCATCTCTACTAAAAACACAAAAAAATTAGCCTGAATGTGATGGCGGGCATCTGTAATCCCGGCTGCTCAAGAGGCTGAGACAGGAGAATCACCTGAACCCAGGAGGCAAAGGTTGCAGCGAGCTGAGATAGTCCCACTGTACTCCAACCTGAGCGAGAGTGAGACTCCATCTAACAAAAGAAAAAAACGAGAGAGAGAGAAATGCAGTTTAATGTGTATTTTATGATGCTAAAACAAGTTAGTGCTATTTTTTAATCTTTTATGTGTTTAATGTCACTTGTTTTTAAATGTTTGCTCGTAAATAGTAATTTTCATGAGAAGTAATAAAGTCCCATCATCCAACAGATTTTTTCAACTAAGCATGTCTTTTATAATAAATGAGAAAAGCAGAACCTTTTTAAAAAATTTTTACTCTACTGAATTATTTTTCACAGGGCTATGGCATTTCCTCTGTGCCCTCTGCTTCCAGTTCTAAATCAATAAAAGAGAATAGTAATGCTGCCATCATCAAGAGATTTAACCATCACAGTGCCATGGTCTTGGCAGCTGGACTCAGGAAACAGTTAAGTATAAACGCAAAGGTGCATTAACTGGGCTTTTCAGGATATCTAAATGGAGTTGTGGTGTTGTTTTGCTTGTGGTTTTTAATGTTAACTTCTTTTTCCTCTTTGTTTTAAGAGAAGCACAAAATGAACAAAATAGTGAGCCCAGCAATATGGATGGAAATTCCGGAGATGCAGACTGCTTTCAGCCAGCAGTCAAAAGGGTATGGACAAAAAATATGAACTATTTGGGGCTCAGGTTTCTGCAAATGCTTTATATAACTGCAAGTACTATATACGCTTATTTTCTATGTCTCAGTTCTTCTGACCAACATGTTAAGCATTTGGCTTAAAGCGTATAGCATTACAAAGAGTATTGCCCCAGCTTTGGCTTGCCAGCCAACTTTCCATTGACTCTAGTGTGTTAACCATTTTTTTTTTCACATGTACACATACATACAGATTGTTCTTCTTTGTGATTTTATTCTCTGGGAACAAAATCTTTATTCAACAGAGGCAATATGACAGAAAAACCAAAGTTTTATGTGTATGATTTTAAAAGAAAGTGAATTGGCCCTCATGTTAAACATAGCATTTCAGAGCTGAAAGTGTCTTCTCATTAAATATTGAAGAAATCATTTGAGGGTGTGGAGAAGAATGGATAGAATTAACTTCTTGTGTATTTATTCTTTTCCTGCAACTTTGCCAAGCTATTTTGTATCTCCCTTCCTAATTATGATAAAGCTTTCTTAGAAGGCAATCAGGCAATGTATATTAAGTGTTTAAAGCTTTATACCCTTAGTTCCACTTGTGGACATATATTTCTTAAGAAAAATGTGTACTAAGATTTAGATAGAAATATTCATTATGGTATCATAATAAAGACGGTATCAAGTATCCTGTTATCTGTGATATATTAATACAATAGAGATGATGCAACTGTTAATTACTTTAAAAGCATTAATTTTTAATGCTTTTAAAGTAATTAATTAACTCTTTGATACATTGCATCAAAGAGTTCACAGAACAGATTGTACAGTACAGTTTTACACATTAAAAAAAAAGTTTGTGGGCTGGGCATGGTGGCTCATGCTTGTAATCCCAGCTACTCAGGAGGCTGGGGCAGAAGAATTGCTTGAACCTGGGAGGCGGAGGTTACAGTGAGCTGAGATCATGCCACTGTACTCCAGCCTGGGCAACAGAGTGAGACTCCATCTCAAAAAAAAAAAAAAGTTTGTGAGTTTTAAAAGGGCCTTCAAATGAATATGCTAAACTGTTATCTTTTAATAAAGAGATTATGGGTAGGTTTTAATATCTTTCATTTATTTCAGTAATTTAATGTTTTTGTTGTTGTTGTTTTGAGACAGAATCTTGCTCTGTCACCCAGGCTGGAGTGCAGTGGCACAATCTCAGCTCACTGCAACATCAGCCTTCTGGGTTCAAGCAATTCTCCACCTCAGCTTCCTGAGTAGCTGGGATTACAGGCACACACCACCACGCCTGGCTAATTTTTGTGTTTTTAGTTGAGACAGAGTTTCGCCATGTTGACCAGGCTGGTCTTGAACTCCTGGCCTCATGTGATCCGCCCACCTCAGCCTCCCAAAGTGCTGGAATTACAGGCATGAGCCACTGTGCCTGTCATATTTCAGTAATTTAATGTTTTCAAAGGCATAAATTACCTATAAAATTAATAAAGCCAATGAGATATTTTTTAAACTAAAGCAAAACTAAAATGTAGGTTATAAAGAATTTAGAGAAGAAATCTATTAAGTGATACTTTCTTTGCATACTGTTGCACTGAGGAATACCCTTGATTCTGGTGAACAAGTTATCAGAAATTTCTTGGTCAGGTGCCGTGGCTCACGCCTGTAATCAAGCACTTTGGGAGGCTGAGGCAGGTGGATCACTTAAGGTCAGAATTTCTAGACCTGCCTGACTAACATGGTGAAACCCTGTCTCTACTAAAAATACAAAAATTAGCTAGGCATGGTGATGTGTGCCTCTAATTCTAGCTACATGGGAGGCTGAGGTGGGGAAATCACTTAAACCCGGGGGGTGGAGTTTGCAGTGAGCTGAGATTGCACCACTGTACTCTAGCCTGGATGACAGAGCAAGACTCCATCTCAAAGAAAAAATAAAAAAGAAATTTATTTATCTGTGTGAATTTTTATAGTATGGGTGCTCCTTGACTTAATTGGGCTACATCCCAGTAAAATCATCATAAGTTACAAATAGTGTAAAATAAAAAATGTGTTTAATATACCTAATGTAGGCTGGGCGCAGTGGCTCATGCTTGTAATTCCAGCACTTTGGGAGGCTGAGGCTGGTGGATCACCCGAGGTCAGAAGTTCAAGACCAGCCTAACCAACATGGAGAAACCCTCTACTAAAAATACAAAATTAGCTGGGCGTGGTGGCATATACCTGTAATCCCAGCTACTCGGGAGGCTGAGGCAGGAGAATCGCTTGAACCCGGGAGGTAGAGGTTGCGGTTAGCTGGGATGGCGCCATTGCACTCCAGCCTAGACAACAAGAGCAAAACTCCATCTCAAAAAAAAAAAAGTACACTTAATGTATGGAACACCATAGTTTAGCCTATCCTACTTTACACATGTTCTAAACACTTAGATTAGCCTATAGTTCAGCAGATTTACTTACTGTAAAGTGTATTTTGTAATAAAATGCTGAATATCTCATGTAAAATACTGAAAGTGAAAAACAGAATGTGTGGCTACTCAAAGTATGGTTTCTCTACTAAATAAATGTGTATCACTTTCATACCGTCATAAAGTTGAAAAGCACCAACTCAAACCATTGTAAGTCAGGGGCTATCAGTATTCAGTAGTAAATGCTGGCTGTAACTATTCTTCCAAGTCAGTGGTTGACTGCTGCCAATTCTATAAAGGGTTACAATTTATAGATTCTGTCATTTTTAGAATGAGTGGTTCAGAATTAATAGCAGACAGAGTCCCTGTGTTTATGGAGCTTTCAGTTAAGTGTAAGTCAGGTGACCTAACTAGGCCTTGGCATAAGTTTAGGATTTGAATTGTTACAGGAGCTTGGGTAGGGACATGCCTTAGGTAAGGCAACAGCAGGGGTAGAGATAAGCTTGACATATGTGAAAAATCATGAAGACATCAGTATGCCTTGAAGTTGGCTGAAGGGTATAGAGTTGAGAAAATAGTTTAAAAAAAAAAATGCTGAGGCTAGGCAAAGATGTGTTTCTCTTAAGTATGCTGAGGAGGTCAAATTTGTTCCTGTACCATAAAGGGACTGTTTAGAATCTTAAAGTTGGAGCAATTTAAAATGTTGAATTTTCAGATTGACCTTCTTTGAGATGACTTTTTTTGAGATATAGTTAATAACCTGAATGTTCTGATTCTAGTCTTGTTAGTCAATAAGGGTTCACCAGATGAATTTCATAGCTTTGTAGAGGATGAAATATTGCAAGGCTGATTTGCACAAATATTTACATAGATTGTGTATCTTAATATATTACAGGGCTGTAGAAATTTAAGCAGGTTAATATGTTATTATTACAAGGCTGTAGAAATTTAAGCACAGGGGGTAACAGATGAGTAAAAGCATAAAATTAGGGCTGGGCACGGTGGCTCACGCCTGTAATCCCAGCACTTTGGGAGGCTGAGGCAGGTGGATCACAAGGACAGGAGTTCAAGACCAGCCTGGCCAAGATGGTGAAACCCCACCTCTACTAAAAATACAAAAATTAGCCTCCTGTAATCCCAGCTACTCAGGGGACTGAGGCATGAGAATTGCTTAAACCAAACCCAAATAAATGGAGGAATTAAACATGTATATGATAACATGACATTTTAAAAATCAGTGAGAAAAGATAAATTACTTTACAGATGGTGTTAGAAGGACTGATTGATAATTTTGTTAAAAGAGACTTAGATTTTCTGTTTCACTCCTAATCCAAAATAAATTCCAGGTGGAGCCAAGATTTAAGCAAAAATTAAGCCACAAGCTGGGCATGGTAGCATGTGCCTGTAATCTCAGCAATTTAGGAGACTGAGTTTTGGGGGCAGTGGCAATTTGAGCCTAGAAGTTTGAATCTAGCCTAGGCATCATAGCGAGACCATTTCTTTAAAAAAAAAAAATAATGATAATAAGCCGCAGACGTATAAGCTTTGTGGGTGAAGAGGTGGATTTTTTTTTTTTTTTTTTTTTGCTGTTCTTCACTTTATACACATAAGAACATCTCTTAAGTAGTATTCAGTTTCATCTTGGGCTTAAACACCTTCTTTTTTTTTTGGAGATGGAGTCTCATTCTTGTCATCCAGGATGGAGTACTATCTCGGCTCATTGCAACGTCTGCCTCCCGGGTTCAAGCAGTTCTCTGCCTCAGTCTCCCGAGCAGCTGGGATTACAGGCACCTGCCAAGGAGGTGGATTTTTTAATAATTAAAACCAAAAACCAAACTGGAAGATAAAGTATTTACAACACAAATAATAAAAGACTATTTCCTTAATATTTAAAAAAGTCTCATTTTTTAAAAAGTATGCAATATAAAAGGAGCAGACCGCGGCCGGGTGTGGTGTCTTATGCCTTTAATCCCAGCACTTTGGGAAGCCACGGTGGGTGGATCGTGAGATCAGGTGTTCAAGACCAGACTGGCCAATATGGTGAAACCCTGCCTCTACTAAAAATACAAAAATTAGCCAGGTGTGGTGGCACACGCCTGTTATCCTAGCTACTTGGGAGGCTGAGTCAGAAGAATCACTTGAACCTAGGAGGTGGAGGTTGCAGTGAGCTGAGATCATGCCATTGTACTCCAGCCTGGGCAACGGAGTGGGAATCCATCTCAAAAATAATAATAAAATATAAACAGCAGGCAGCATGGACATATCATTCATTTGGGGAAAAAAACAATAAAATGTAAACGTTCACCTACCAAATTAGCAAAAATAAAAAGTTCAATAATACTTCATGTGGTCAGAGTGTAAGAAAACTAGTACTCTGTCAAAGTGGTTGTTGAGAAAATTGATTAAACCATTTGTAGGACAGTCATCTCTAGGAAGGGAAGCTTAGGTGGGAAGACTTTATTTACCCTCTGTACAGTTTTGTTTTTTCAGTCATGTTTATTACTTGTGTAAAAGAAAGTTGTGACCAAATAAAAAGTACTGTGTTAATAATTATAGGCGAAATTACAAGAGTCCATTGAATATGAAGACTTGGGGAAAAATAATTCTGTAAAAACGATTGCACTAAACCTCAAGAAGTCAGATAGGTAAGTTTGGTCAATATTAAGCAGAATAGCTATGTAACACAATTCAGTGCAAAATATATTCTACAAGCATAGTCCTCATGTTTTAATTAGTTTGTCACCATCAAAGTACAATATCCTTTTTTGTTTAAAATTTATGCTTCTCAGGAAAGCAAAAATGATCAAAACCATGACAATAAATGTTGGATCTTATTGCCTTTTATGGGAATTGTTATTTTATTGAAATCTCCTTAACTATGTAGTTATCATTTCTTACCTTGAAGGGGAGCTTTGTACTGACTGCTAAAATGTTTTAAAGACAAATGTTGAGCATCTTTTACTGTATGTGATTAGTAATTTCTTCTGTGCTAACCTGCAGGTATTATCATGGTCCAACTCCAATTCAGTCACTACAGTATGCAACAAGTCAGGACATTATTAATTCTTTTCAAAGTATTAGACAAGAAATGGAAGCTTATACGCCCAAGTTAACTCAGGTAGGTGACTTATAATGTTTGAAGGCCAGAATTTGCATAGTTCCTTTCTCAGTTTATGAGCACAAGCAGATTGAACTACACAACTAATATTTTAATTGGGTTTAAAGACATAGTTCTGCTAAATAAACTGCAAAATCAAGAGGTAGCAAGAAAAGGTGTTTGGCATATTCAAGAGGCATCTTAAGATGGTAAGAAAAAAATAAGGTGATGAGTTTTGTGATTTTTTTTTTTTACTTCCATATACTCAGTTTTATTGGAAACATCTCCCAGGTTTTCAGATTTTCTCTGGACATTTTTCTCTGAATATTTGCATGAGTCAAGTTCAAAATATGTAAAACAGCTCATTATTGTTGGTTTTCTTCATACATCAGTTGATCAGCAGTTTGTCAGTTCTGCCTTCAATAATACTTCCTCGTTCTGTCACCCTTATTTAGGCAAACCTGACAGTTTTCCATAATGCTACTGCAAGTTAACTTCCTAAAATCATTTATTTTGGCCAGGCGCAGTGCCTCACGCCTCTAATTCCAGCACTTTGGAAGGCTGATATAGGTGTATCACTTGAGGTCAGCAGTTTGAGACCAGCCTGGCCAACATGATGATACCTCATCAATACTAAAAAACAAAAAGTAGCTGGGTGTGGTGCTGCACTCCTGTAATCACAGCTGCTTAAGAGGCTGAGGCAGGAGAATCACTTGAACCAGGAGGCGGAGGTTGCAGTGAGCCGAGATCGTGCCATTGCACTCCAGCCTTGGCGACAAGAGTGAAGCCCCATCTCAAACAAACAAATAAATAATAAAAAATAAAAACATTTATCACTCTGCAGTTTGAAAACCTTTACTGACTCCCTTCATTGCAGTAGTCTGAGTGTCTTTGTCTGGCCTGCAAAACTCTTTGTAGTCTGGCCCCAGCCCACTACTCGAGTCTCATCTTCAGCCAGTCTCCACTACACCTTTCCACACAGCCAAGGGTTCTGTACTCGAGCCAAACACACTAAGCTGTCCAGAGTCTTTTGATCACATTTTCTCCTTCATGCTTCCTGTGCTTTGACTCATGCTTTTCTCCTTAGAATGCCCTTAGCCCTGTTTCTCCTCCAAGGAACTAATAATTACTCAAGACTCAGCTCCAGTTTCCTCTGGAAAGTAATCCTTGTGCAAAGAGGAATTTGTTTTTTCCTCTGTTTTTATGAGCACTGAGACATGGAGCATATGCCTATATTATGGTATTTATCATACATCAAGACTTACTTTTTTAATTTTTATTTTGATATCTCATGTTTTACAAAAAATGACAGAAGAGTACATTTTCAAACCCATTTTGAGAGTAGGTTACAGGCATAATTTCCCTTTACCCCTAAAGATTTTGATGTATAGTTTCAAAAAACTTAAGACATTATCTTAAATAACAACACAATTATAGAATTAATAAATTAACATTGATGATGTATTTTCTGATCTACAGATCTCACTACACTTTCACCAGTTTTACCACTAATGTTCTACGTAGCAAAAGATAACTTTTCTTGGTCCAGCAGCCAAGCCAGTGCATGAGTTGTATTTATTTCTCGTGTTTTAAGTCTCCTTTAAAATGGAATATTTGTCAGTCATTGTCTTCTTTTTTTTTTTTTTTTTTTTTTTTAGACGGAGTTTCGCTATTGTTACCCAGGCTGGAGTGCAATGGCGTGATCTCGGCTCACCACAACCTCCGCCTCCTGGGTTCAAGCAATTCTCCTGCCTCAGCCTCCCGAGTAGCTGGGATTACAGGCACGCGCCACCATGCCCAGCTAATTTTTTGTAGTTTTAGTAGAGACGGGGTTTCACCATGTTGACCAGGATGGTCTCGATCTCTTGACCTCGTGATCCACCCGCCTCGGCCTCCCAAAGTGCTGGGATTACAAGCGTGAGCCACCGCGCCCGGATTTATGGGCAGTTTTTTTGTAGAATGACCTTAAGTTTCTCCAACGTTTCTTCATGACTAGATTTTTTAGGCATTTTTGCCAAAAATATCACAGAAGTAATGTTGTCCTACTCAGTGTGTCACACTAGGAGGCAAATGATTTGTGTATGTTCTATCTTGTGATATTAAATTTTATCACTTGGTTAAGGTAGTATGTGCCTGGTTTATCACACAAAAGTTACTATTTTTCCCTTTGTAATTAACAAATATTTTGTGGGGCCATTCTTTGAGACTATGTAAATATCTCATTTCTTACCAAATTTTTTATTATTTTTTAACATTATTATCTTTAGAGACAGGCTCTTGCTCTGGTGCCCAGGCTGGAATGCAGTGGCACAGTCATAGCTCCCTACAGCCTCAAACACCTAGGCTCAAGCAATCCTCCTGCCCCAACCTCCTGAGTAGCTGGAATTATAGACATGTATTATCACACCACAACAAACTTTCATCTAGTAGTTAGTAGTTTTTAGAATCATTGAAGGTTCTTGCCTGAAAGAGCACTTGTTAAATGATGATTTTCTAATTCCATGAGCCCTTCTACGTTTATCAGCTGATGTGAAAGGAAGAGCTTTCCCTTCTCTATTATTTATATCAGCAGGGGATTCATGGATTCTTTTTTGAGACTGATTCTCGCTCTGTCACCAGGCTGGAGTGCGATGGCACGATCTTGGCTTACTGGAACCTCTGCCTCCCAGCTTCAAGCAATTCTGCCTCAGCCTCCTGAGTAGCTGGGACTACATGTGCATGCCACCACGCCCAACTAGTTTTTGTATTTTTAGTAGAGACGGGGTTTCACCATGTTGGCTAGGATGGTCTCGATCTCTTACCCTTGTGATCCGCCTGCCTCAGCCTCCCAAAGTGCTGGGATTACAGGCATGAGCCACTGCGCCTAGCCCATGAATTCTTATTCTGTTAGTTAAACACTGGTGCTGTCTTTTTTTCTTTTTTCGTAGATGGGGTCTAACATCTTACTCTGTCACCTACACTGAAGTGCAGTGGCATGATCTCGGCCCACTGCAACCTCAGTATCTCCAGGGCTCAAGCAATCCTCTGACCTCAGCCCCCTGAGTAGCTGGAACCACAGGCACACATCACCACGCCCAACTAATTTTTTGTATTTTTGGTGGAGACGGGGTTTTGCCACGTTGCTCAGGATCCTAAGTTCAAGTGATCCACCTACCTTGGCCAAAGTGTTGAGGTTATAGGCCATTTTTTCTTTTTATTAACCAAGGTACAACTTTCATACAGTAAAATTTATTTATTTATGTATTTAGAGACAGCGTCTCACTTTGTCACCGAGGCTGGAACGCAGTGGCACAATCTCAGCTCACTGCAGCCTCAACCTCCCAGGTTCAAGCGATTCTCTCACCTCAGCCCCGCAAATAGCTATGTAGCTGGGACTCTAGGCATGCATCACCACCCCTGGCTAATTTTTGTATTTTTTTGTGCAGATGGGGTTTCACCACGTTGCCCGGGCTGGTCTCAAACTCCTGAGCTCAAGCAGTCCACCCACCTCAGCCTCCCAAACTGGAATTTATCTTTTTTAGGTTTGCTATTCTACAAGTTTATCAAAACATGCTGTTGTGTAGCCACCAACAAAATCAAGATTTAAAAAAAAAAAAAAAACAGTTCTGTCACCCCAGAAAATCTACCCATGCCCTTTTATAGTCAAACCCTTCCTGCACCCATCACACAGGCTCTCCTGTGTCTTTCTGACAATATCCCCATCATTCTGAGCCCCTCCTTACTTAATGGTGCAGTAAGATAGATGTTCCAGGCTTGTTATATACCTGCTCTGCCCCAGGCGTGGAGTTTTCTTTTTAGTGTTGAGTGGATTTAGGAACCAAAATCTGAGATCAGGCACAGTGGCTCACACCTGTAATCCCACCACTTTGGGAGCCCGAGGCACACGGATCACTTGAGTGTTGTAGTTCACCCCGGCCAACATGGCAAAACCTTGTCTCTACTAAAAATTAAAAAACTAGCTAGGTGTGGTGGTGCATTCCTGTAGTCCCAGCTATTCGGGAGGCTGAGGCAGAAGAATTGCTTGAGCCTGGGAGGTAGAAGTTGCAGTGAGGAGCTGAGATTGCACACTGCACTCCAGCCTAGGCAATAGAGTGAGACTCTGTCTCAAAAAACAAAACCAGATCTGGGCACTAAGTATATTCATTGCCATTGAGGTGTCATTGTCCCTTCAGCAGGAAGCTAGCAAATACATGTATGTACATATATGTACCCATAACCAACTTAGGATTATTTGACCAATTCTTTCTATCTGGTCTATAGTTGTCCAATATGTGGTCCCTGGGCCCAAGTAGACTCACACAACTTTTGTTTTGGGGATGGTGGTATTTGTTTGATTTAGAGATGAGGTCTCTGTCACCCAGACTGGGGTGCAGTAGCAGTATCATAGCTCTCTGCAACCTTGAACTCCTGGGCTCAGGTGATGTTCCCACCTCAGCCTCCTGAGTCATTAGTATTACAGTTGTGAGCCACCATGCCCAGCTCTCCCCACAGAATTTTTTAAGCTGTAGTCAATCTTCTTTTTGAGTTAGAGTCTTGCTTTGTTGCCCAGACTGGAGTGCAGTGGCACCATCTCAGTCCACTGCAGCCTCAACTTTTCCGGGCTCAAATGACCCTCTCACTTCAGCCTCCCAAGTAGCTAGGACTACAGTTGTGCACCACCACGCCCGACTAATCTTTTTGTATATTTTGTAGAGACAGGGTTTTGCCATATTGCTCAGGTTGGTATCTGACAAAAGGAAAATAGGAATAAAGTGAGCTTTCATGTCCCCTTGACTCATGGTTGTCACATACTGTACTTCTTACATTAAATCGAAAAAATGGTTTTTCATCCAATCTATGCATGCATGGATTTCTACTCTTAAAAACGCCATTGGAAAATCAGAGATGGTAACCCTGGCATTTACTGTTTCACAGATTATTTGTTCCTCCCTATAGCAGTGCTTCCCTACAATGCCTGGCACTTGATAGGCATTCACTGAATAGATAGGTCAATTTTTTCCTACATGTTGATGTTGATACAGTGGGGAGTATATTTTCCCCTTTTGGCTATATTCACTTCCTTGAAAATTCAATGACAATAAATTTCTGCTCTGTTGATTTTTTTCCCCCAATCTGCTATCAAGGATATATGTTAGCAAAGCCAGGTGCAGAGTACACACCTGTAGTCTGTCTCAGCTACTCAGGAGGCTGAGGGAGGAGGATTGCTTGAGCCCAGGACTTCAAGTTCAGCATAGGCAACATAACAAGATTTTGTTCCTTACAAAAATAAATTTAACTGTAACAAAAGATACAGGTTAACATGTTGTTTTACCTGTTTTTCTTTCCTTAAACTCAATTTTACCTTCAGTAGTAAGAGTTCCCAAATTAAATTGAACTGGTACTTAAGAAAGGGCTGGCCGGGCGCAGTGGCTCACGCCTGTAATCCCAGCCCTTTGGGAGGCCAAGGCCGGTGGATCACCTGAGGTCGAGAGTTTGAGACCAGCCTGATCAACATGGAGAAACTCGTCTCTAAAAAATTAGCCGGGCATGTTGGCACATGCCTATAATACCAGCTACTTGGGAGGCTGGGGCAGGAGAATCACTTGAACCTGGGAAGCAGAGGTTGCAGTGAGCTGAGATTGCCCCATTGCACTCCAGCCTGGGCAATGAGAGCAAAACT
>NW_016107354.1:8105471-8113100 GCF_001604975.1 Cebus imitator
AAAGGGCTTTAACGAGGCAAAACCTTGTGAGTTTTGAGGTCCCTGTGGACTTGCCTGGTATGCCTGGAAGATTTGTCGGTATCTTCTTTCTATACAGATGGTGTTTCTGCCCTCAAGGAAAATAGTTCACACTGATCACTATAAATGGTACAGTATTTCAACAAAAGTAAAATACTGTAAAACTAAATATTAAGAAAGGTGGCAAGAAAAGGGAGGAAAACCAGTTTTTCTTCATCTTAATTTTTTTCAGGTTCTCTCAAGTAGTGCTGCCAGTAGTACCATCACAGCACTGTCACCTGGAGGAGCACTTATGCAGGGAGGAACACAGCAAGCCATAAACCGTATGTGCCAGGCCATCTTCTACCATCTTCTGCCTAAATCAGCTTAAAAAGCAAGCTGGGAGGAATGCTGAACTTTTATTGTTTTTTTTTCCTTGGGATAATCCTGGGAATTCTGTTTCGTAGATTTGTTTTTATACATTCAGATTCTGAAACACATCTAGACACAATTTTAGGTTTCAGAACTGTCTTACTATTACAGATAGTGGTACATTGCTAGTTTGTCTAATATCATACTAAAAGCTCCTTTCTTCTTCCCTATCTCTTAGAATAAAGGGAAAACCTGAAAGTTTCTTTAAAATCTCCAGAACTTTTAAATTTTATAGTCTCAACCACAAAATTAGTAACTTATCTAAGAATAAACATGTTCAAGTTTATTCTTCGAGTGGTCATTTTTTTGAGACTATATGTATCAAAATAGCTTTCACCCTGTGCATCTTGTCCTTTTGCAGAGATGGTGCCAAATGATATTCAGTCTGAATTGAAACACTTGTATGTAGCTGTTGGAGAACTTCTACGGCATTTCTGGTCCTGCTTTCCTGTTAATACACCATTCCTAGAAGAAAAGGTTAGAACTAGTTCTGAAGACAGCCAGATAATGGTGGTACTGACGTATAAGATGTTTTGAAATTAGAAAGTTTTATTAAGTCTTTACCATGTGACAAACACTGGGATAATTGTTTTGCCTACATTATTTCATGTAAGCCTCACAGCATCTTTATGGAGTAGGTACTAGTTGTACCCATTTTATAGATTAGGAAACTGAGATCCATACCAGTTCCATAACTAATAATCATACAACTTAAAACTTGTCCACCTCCAAGCCACTGTGAATAGGGACCCAAAACAAATTACATCAGTAAAGTTATTTATGTTTAATAAGTTTTTCAGGGATAGCAAAATCTGAAATAAAAACTGACAAATACAGCACTAGCTATTTAACAGTAGACAAATGGAAATAAGTAACATTAATAGTAATACTATAAATTGCTTTTATGAACCATGATTACATTTTTAAAAAAAAATAACTTATTAAGAACAATATGCAAACACTTTACAAGCAACTCATTAAAAAATGAAGTGGCCTGGGAAGATTAAGTGGAAATGCTCACACCTACCAGTATGCAGATAAATTAAAGCTATAGTAAAAGAACATTTTGGCCAAGCACAGTGGCTCACACCTGTAATCCCAAAACTTTGGCAGGGCCGATGCAGGAGGATTGTTTGAACCCAGGAGTTGGAGACCAGTCTGGGCAACACAGCAAAGACTCTGTCTCCAAAAAATATATAAATAAATTTTTTTAAAAGAATTTTTTTCAGCTAATTTGCGAAAGAACCAAAAACTTACACTGATCAATGTTGACCAAGTTGTCAAGAGTCCTTTCTTAACACTGCCAGTGTTTTTGTAAGTGCTTTTACTTCAACATTCAAATGAAATTCAACATTTAGAAATTTAGGAAATAATTAGGAATGTAAATACTTAGTAGAGAGGATGTACCACTGTCTAAGACAGAGGAAATTGCCTAAATATCTACCAGAAGGTGGTTTAGAGAAGCATTTGGTATGTTGATACACTGAAATACTACAATCTATTTTATTTTATTTTATTTTATTTGAGACAGGGTGTCACTCTGTTGCCCCAGCTGGAGTGCAGTGGTGTGATCTCAGCTCACTGCAGCCCCTACTTCCTGGACTGAGGTAATTCTCCCACCTCAGCCTCCCTAGTAGCTGGAACTACAGGCACACAACACCACACCTAAGTTTTAATTTTTTGTAGAGTGCTGGTATTATAGGCATGAGCCACTATACCCAGCACTTTGGGAGGCTGAAGCCGGCAGATCGCTTGAGCTCAGGAGTTCGAGACCAGCTTGGGCAACATGGCAAAACCCCATCTCTACAAAAAATACAAAAAGTAGCTCAGGTGATCACTTGAGCCCAGAGAGGTCAAAACTGCAGTGAGGCAATGACCTTGCCACTGCAGATACCACTGTCATCCAGCCTGGGTGATAGAGTAAGACTCTGTCTCTAAATGAATTAGTAAATGAATGAGTGACTATTTAAATGAGTCTTTTTTATTTTTATTTATTTATTTATTTTTTGAGACGGAGTTTCGCTCTTGTTACCCAGGCTGGAGTGCAATGGCACAATCTCGGCTCACCACAAGCTCTGCCTCCTGGATTCAAGCAATTCTCCTGCCTCAGCCTCCCGAGTAGCTGGAACTACATGTGTGTGCCACCATGCCCAGCTAATTTTTGTATTTTTAGTAGAGACGGGGTTTCACCATGTTGACCAGGATGGTCTCGATCTCTTGATCTTGTGATCCACCCACCTCGGCCTCTCAAAGTGCTGAGATTATAGGCGTGAGCCACTGCGCCCTGCCAAGTCTTGTCTTTTATTTATTTATTTATTTATTTATTTTTTGAATCTGTCGCCAGGCTGGAATGCAGTGGTACTCTCAGCTCACTGCACCCTCTGCCTTCCAAGGTTCAAGTGATTCTCCTGCCTTAGCCTCCTGAGCAGCTGGGACTACACGCACATACCACCACACCCAGCTAATTTTTGTGTTTTTAATAGAGACTGGGTTTCACCATGCTGGCAGGATGGTCTTGCTCTCTTGACTTCATGATCTGCCCACCTCAGCCTCCCAAAGTGCTGGGATTACAGGTGTGAGCCCCCACGCTTGGCCAAATGAGTATTTATGACTGAAAGGTGTTCACATTGAAGTGTTGACAGTGGGATATAATAGGTATATGTTTATTTTCTTTTTACATTTTAAAAATTTTTCTACAAGAAAAGTAGCTTTCATATGTAGAAGATCCTGTTGTTCTCTTGGTCTCAAATTATATTGTTTCTCATCTTTTTTAGGTAGTGAAAATGAAAAGTAATTTGGAACGATTCCAAGTTACGAAGCTCTGCCCATTCCAAGAAAAGATTCGGAGACAGTATTTAAGCACAAATGTAAGGCAGCAGTCTGATTTTTGCCTGATCTTTCTCTTTGTAGTAAAATGATGAAATTGACTTTGCTTTCATGTAAATGAGTAGATACTTTATTTTTCTTTTTTTGTTTTGGAGACAGAATCTTATTCTGTCACCCAGGTTGGAGTGCAGGAGCTCCATCTCAGCTCACTGCAACCTCCGCCTTCTGGGTTCAAGTGATTATCCTGCCTCAGCGTCCTCAGTAGCTGGGATTATAAGCACGTGCCACCACACCCAGTTAATTTTTGTATTTTTAGCAAAGACGGGGTTCCACCATGTTGGCCAGGCTTGTCTCAAACTCCTGACCTCAGGTGATCAGCCCTCCTTGGTCTCCCAAAGTGCTGGGATTACAGGTATGAGCCACCATGCCCCATCAATACTTCGTTATTTTCTGTTGCTCATAGTACTGTTTTTTAGTATTGAAATGTGTCATGCATTCAGAAGTATATAAAATATGTACATGTTTTTGAGATAATAAAACAACTGTCTATGTACTCACCAATCAGGAAAAGTAGTAGAATGTTACCATAACCCATAGATATTCCCTGAGTGCCCCTATCCAGTTGCATACCCCTCCCTCCTCCCCTCCAGAGGTCATGACTAACCAAGGACAATCATCTCCATGCTTTACCCTTAGAAAGTTTTACAATCTGGCCAGGCGCAGTAGCTCACGCCTGTAATATCAACACTTTAGGAGGCAAGGCAGGCCGATCACTTGAGGTCAGGAGTTCAAGACCAGTCTGGCCAACATGGCGAAACCCTGTCTCTATTAAAAATGCAAAAATTAGCCTGGCATGGTGGCACATGCCTGTAGTCCAAGCTACTTGGGAGGCTGAGACAGGAGAATTGCTTGAGCCCAGGAGGTAGAGGTCGCATCACCATACTCTAGCCTGGGTGACAGAGTGAGACTCTGTGTCAAAAAAAAAAAAATTTTTTTTTTTACAATCTATGTGTATGTTCCCCAAAATATATATTACTAATTTTTAATTTGGAAAAACTGAGTAGCAGGCACAAACCTAGTAGCATAAGGAAAGATAGAATTGCCACTACTAACAGTAAGCACAACTATTCCTGGGTTCTATTTGGCATCAGCTTCCCTAATTGTTTACAGCAGGGAAGGTCAGTGGATGAGGTATTAAGAGGCGTCCCTTTGTGCCCAGCATTTTTAGCATTGCATTTAAAGTAAGGTTAGAGCAACCACATCAGATAATTTGTGTGTGCGTTATTCAAATCCTCCCAGATGTACCTTGGGAAGAATAGTACAGTCATGTGTTGCTTAACCACATAGATATGTTCTAAACAATTCATTGATAGGCAGTTTTGTTGTATGAACCTCATAGAATGTACTTAAACCTAGCTATATAGCCTGCTACACTCTAGGCTGTATGGTCTAGCCTATTGCTTCTAGGCCACAAACCTATACAGCACAGTACTATACTAAATATGTAGACAGTTTTAACACAGTGGTATTTATGTATCTATTTATTTACTTTTGTCATTTTGGTATTAAATTGGTGCAAAAGTAAGTATTTGTGTATCTAAACATAGGAAAGATGCAGTAAAAATCCAGTATAAAAGATAAAAAGTGGTCTACCTGTATAGGGCACTTACCATGAATAGAGCTTGCAGGACTGGAAGTTGCTCTGGGTAAACTCAGTGAGTGAGTGGTGAGTGAATGTGAAAGCCTAGGACATTAGTGTACACTACTGCAGAGTTTATTAACGCTGTACACTTAGGCTACACTAAATTTACCCAAAAACTTTTTTTCTTCCATCATAAATTAGCCTTAGCGTACTATAACATTTTTACTTCATAAACTTTTTTTTTAACTTCATAAACTTTTAAATATTTTTAAAGTTTTTTTTAAAAACTTTGGATTCTTTGGAATAGCATTTGGCTTAAACATTGTATAGCTGTACAAAAGTATTTTCTTTATATTCTTTTTTTTTTTTTTTTTTTTTTTTTTTTTTTTTTTTTTTTTTTTTTTTTTTTTTTTTTTTTTTTTTTTTTTTTTTTTTTTTTTTTTTTTTTTTTTTTTTTTTTTTTTTTTGAGACGGAGTTTCCCTCTTGTTACCCAGGCTGGAGTGCAATGGCGCGATCTCGGCTCACCGCAACCTCCGCCTCCCGGGTTCAGGCAATTCTCCTGCCTCACTGCCTCAGCCTCCTGAGTCGCTGGGATTACAGGCACGCGCCACCATGCTCAGCTAATTTTTTGTATTTTTAGTAGAGACGGGGTTTCACCATGTTGACCAGGATGGTCTCGATCTCTTGACCTCGTGATCCACCCGCCTCGGCCTCCCATAGTGCTGGGATTACAGGCTTGAGCCACCGCGCCTGGCTATATTCTTATTCTATAAGCTTTTTTTCTATTTTTAATTTTTTTTTCTTTTTAAACTTTTTTGTTAAAAACTAAGACACAAACACACATTAGCCTAGGCTTACACAGGGTCACTATCATCATCACTATCACATGTCTTCTACTTCCACATCTTGTCCCACTGAAAG
This sequence comes from Cebus imitator, assembly GCF_001604975.1. Lineage (NCBI taxonomy): Eukaryota > Metazoa > Chordata > Mammalia > Primates > Cebidae > Cebus > Cebus imitator. Next base: position 8,111,291 of record NW_016107354.1, read on the forward strand.
ATCTTCAGGGGCAGTAATGCACGTGGAGCTGTCATTTCCTATGATAACAATGCCTTCTTCTGGAATACCTCTTGAAGGACCTGCCTAAGGCTATTTTATAGTTAACTTTTTAATGCATGTAAATACTGCAGATAATGATTTTAAAATGCAGTAAATAAACCAGTAACGTAGTCATTCATTATAATTATCAAGTATTATGTCTGACACATATTGTACATGCTATACTTCTATACAGCTGGCAACTTAATAGGTTTGTTTATACCAGCCTCCCTACAAATGAGTGAATAATGTGCTGCTCTATGATGTTATGACATCACTAAATGATGGGAATTTCTCAGCTCTATTATAATCTTACGGGACCGCTATCATATATGTACATTATGTGGAGCATGACTCTAGTTACAAATTTTTAAGATTCAATAACTAAGATAGCTGGGCGCGTTGGCGCGTGCTTGTAGTCCCAGCTACTCAGGAGGCTGAGGTGGGAGGATTGCTTGAGCCCAAGAGTTCTGGGCTATAGTGTGCAATGCTGATCAGATGTCCACACTAAGTTCAGCATCAATATGGTGACCCCTCCCCCAGGAGCGGGGACCACCAGGTTGCCTAAAGAGGTGAACCGGCCCAGGTTGGAAATGAAGCGCGTCAAAACTCCCATGCTGATCAGTAGTGGGATTGCATCTATGAATAGCCACTGCATTCCAGCCTGGGCAACATAGTGATACCCTGCCTCTGAACAACAACAAAAAAAAAGATTCAATAACTAAGATAACTAAAAGGGGAGTTTTACAGTTGAACGCTGAATAATCATCAGTAAGATTTTTCATATTTATTCCCTACATATTCTCAGTGGGTTTTCTTAAAGTATAAAACAGCATTACTTAGAATAGAAGCTTGGAGTGTCTCCCCACAGCAGGGCAAAAATGGCAGATAGGTTTCAGGTCATGTGCCTTCTCTTGATTATAACTGCTTGGAGTGCTGTGTTGAAAAGGATGCTGAGGGCTGAGCACAGTGGCTCACACCTATAATCACAGCACTCTGGGAAGCCAAGGGCAGGTGGATCACCTAAGGTCAGGAGTTTGAGACCAGCCTGGTCAGCATGGTGAAACCTTGTCTCTACTAAAAATACAAAAATTAAACAGGTGTTGTGACAAGTGCCTGTAATCCCAGCTACTTGGGAAGTTGAGGCAGGAGAATCGCTTGAAACTGGGAGGCACAGATTGCAGTAAGCAGAGATAGCGCCATTGCACTCCAGCCTGGGCAATAACTCTATCTCAAAAAAAAAAAAAAAAGAAAGAAAAGGATGCTGAGGCCATGTGCAGCCTTACAGGAAGATATGGTGTTCATCACTTCCAGTTGACAATATAGATCTAGATACTGCTGCCAATCAAGCAGAATAAGTAATTTTTATAGTTTCCAAACAAAACTAAATATCCCTATCCCCCATAATGATAAAAAGGTATGGCAATAAGGGGAATTTTTTTTTAACTCTGTGCCTCTCAGACCTGGTATTGACATGCCAAAAGAATTTAGGACTTCCTTATCTCCTCTCCATTTTCCTAGAGTTGGCAAAACTTTACTTCCAAATACATAAAGACTGTCCACCTCCAAGGAAACAGATATTCCAGAGACTTCTACCTCAAAAGTCAGTGTAAGACAGATATGGTAGTATGTACATGTAGTCCAGCTACTCAAGAGACTGATGCAGGAGGATCACTTGAGATCAGGAGTTTGAGGCTGTAGTATACTAAAAGTGTACCTGTGAATAGCCACTGCACTCCAGCCTGGGCACCATAGTGAGACCCTGTCTCTT